>NC_068355.1:54910007-55205007 GCF_020536995.1 Dreissena polymorpha | reverse complement strand
ATCCACTGTATTTTACTAAAAGGATGATGTTTCATTGGACTGATAATTATACATTTAGGATTACAGACCAGTTGCTTCAGTAATATTGTTCAGAGTGTGCCCTGTTTGCCGCGTATGCATTCTTGAATTATCATTCAAAAAACCACTTTACTATTTCGAGTCACCGTGACCTTGAACTTTGACCTAGTGACCTCAAAATCAATAGGGGTCATCTGCGAGTCATGATCAATGTACCTATGAAGTTTCATGATCCTAGGCCCAAGCGTTCTTGAGTTATCGTATGACAACCACCTGGTGGACGGACAGACCGACCGACCGACCGACAGACCGACATGAGCAAAGCAATATACCCCCTCTTCTTCGAAGGGGGGCATAATTATTTTAAAGACAATAACAATAACAATATAACTTGTTTGTGTGTTGTTTTTTTTAAAATTATATAACGCATAAAAATAAATGTTCGATTTAAATGAATTATGCATGAAATGCACACTTTCCACGAGGATACCATCAAGGTTTTCATCAGAAGTCTCCGAAGTAACTGACCACGATTTTATCGTAGAGGAGTACACTTAACGGATGGATTAGATTGCTTGGTATAACTAAGACACTGACATTATCGATTGGTATTTGCACGGGGTTATTAATGTATGACTAATTCACAATTGCGTGTTTTATTTACATTGCTGATCTCATGCGTTCTTTTCGAGTGTCTATAATTGACAGGAGACTTTAACAACTCAAACTTCTTAACACCATTACTGACATGGCGGGCGATAAAACAAACAATAGAGGTGTGAAGCCGTTTGCCGGTTGGCATGTTTTGATTATAGCCCAGCTACACAAAACTTGACAGGTGACGCAAATTGCTCGATAATCACAACCCCAAGCTTAACAAGACATATGAAAACGTGTAAACAAACACAACATCAATTATATTAACACATTTGAAAAGCAAGAAAAATCTAGAAAAATAATCATAAATATATCAGGAAAGACCTTGCCGACATACTATTGTAAATCAACAAGTGCCCCCAAATAAATTGTGTAACCCTAGTACAGTAGGGAATAATATTGTGGGAAAAAACAATAAAATCTAAATGAAAATGGCTTCCTTGTTTTTCATTTTCTTCTTCAAATTTATTTGATTTCAATGCTCTCTACGTACCTGAAAAAATAGAAAATATTGATGTTAACTTTATAACGTTTGTCCATCTATATTCAGATCGTAAATATAACACAATAATTAATATAGTTACAGATAAAAAAACAGGGAACAAAATGATGTGAGTTACCGTAACTGGGTAACTTACAGGGAAAAAAAGTCTTGACATGGCTGTAGTTGTGCATAACGCGTATCAAGTTTTTAAAATAAAATTTGGGGGTAAAAAAGTGCGCCTTATACACAACGTTTTACGGTATATGCATGTATTTGCGGATGACAACACAGCATGACGATACACAGGACCTATATTATAGGCTATACTTTACCTGTTTTTATAGCCCCTTAAATAAATAAGCTCAAAACTTATTACGTTGTCCGTTTATAACGCTGTTGCGTGGCTTGGACCCCGTCATCCGCGTTATATTGGAGTTACAGTGTATTGTGGAACACAATTGGTCTACGGACCAATGGACAAACGGACTAAACAACAGATGCAAAGCAAAATAACCCTGCTTCATAGAAAAGGGTCCTCTATTTCTAAATATAGTCTGAGTGTAAATATTCTAGCCTGTGATAAGCCGCTTATGACATGCAACCCAGCGAGTTTTTTTCTTCTTTATTAAGTACCTGTAAAAAGTATACTTTCCCAATTGAAGAAAAACAACGAAATTCCAAATTGCAGTCAGAAAATTTCCAAAAAGAAAGGCAAATTCATTCAATTTTTTTCCAAAAGTGCATTTTCTGCAAGTTAACAAACAAGTACAAGAGGGCCATGATGGCCCTGTATCGCTACACTGTTGAAAAAAGGCTGAAAATATTCTTGGCATGTGCAAATACTTAAATATAGGCCCTATTTAAGCACATGTACACTTTTGTGACACCCGGGGCAGGGTCAAATTTGACCCCAGGGGCATAATTTGAACAAATTAAGAAGAGAACTATTACATGTCACTGCATACCAAATTTGGTAACCCTATGCCATACAGTAGTGTTTTTCCCAGGCCATTTTAGCGTGGCGAAAAGCCACACCGCCCTCCCGGATCGCCATGCTGCCCTTTTCAAAGGCAAATTTCGCCACGCGCCCTTCTTTTCAAAGGCAAATTTCGCCACGCGCCCTTATCGATAACATCTTTATTGCCTTACGATCTAACTTGGTCCGCAAAATTAGTGTCCTTGATTGTCTGTGACGCTACGACTGTGCTTGATTTACTCGAGAGATGTCAACGTCTAATCGACTATATTATTTGAGCAGATTTAATCTATTAAAGTGCTCGATTTATAGGAAGACTGCTCCAAAGCTGTGAATAAGTCATGCGTGAATAACCCCGTGTCAGTATCAATCGATAATGCCAGAGGCTATGTTATACCAAGTGCACTTACTTCGGAGACTTTTGATGAAAAACTCGATGTTATGCTCGTGGCAATTGTGCATTGCATGCATTATTCAGTTATATCAAAACATATATTTTTACGCATAATTACATTTAAAAAAACAAACAAATTTATTCTTTATCGCTTTTGTCTTTAAGATAATTAGATCTAATTATTGGAATAATTACTGAGACGTATACTAATTTAACAAAATGCCAATCACGTATACGATTTAACTTTGCCATGCGCACCTGTCGCTTACATCATTTGACATTTGAACAACAAGGCGGACTATACAGAATTAAATTGCGACTCGGCAAAAATGGCAAATAAAGTCGTAAACGATCAAACTAACGATGGAGAATATACATTAAGAAGGAATTAATGAAATGTCTGTGATAATCAACGATGCATAAAAATGTTTTAGATAGCAACAACATTATATATTTATTTGTAATCTACTTGGTGGATGTATATCACGGAAACGAGTGTTTGCATATTGTTAGCGATCAATTTACTAGCAATGTTATTTTAAACATCTGGCAAGATTATTGTTAGAAAATGGGATAAGACAAACATGGTTTCATTTATATGTTAGTGGATCTGTGTATAATCAGATTCATATGCATATATTGCTTTATTATGTTTGTGGTGCTGTACAGTTTATTGAAACAGCATGGAACTGTACATTGCAAGGTAAATATTAATCATAGTCAGTTAAATACATCAATTACCATTTAATGTGCTTGTTTATATGTTATTTTTTTCCACAACTGCTTCAGATGCGATTACATGTTGCCCCGTAATTCAGGTATTCAGGGAACGTTTTTGCCCTTTTTGCCTAAACTGCGCGCTAAAATGCCCTTTTTGAAAGTAATGCGCCATGCCCCTTTGCCCTCCTGGGAAAAACACTACATATAGTTATATACAAGAAGATTTTTCAAGTTTTCACAAAATAGGCCTTATATAAACATATGCTCAACATTGTGACCCCCCGGGCAGGGTCAAATTTGACCCCAGGGATAAAATTTGAACAAATTTGGTAGAGGACTATTAGATGTCACTACATACCAAATTTGATAGCTCTAGGCCCGATGGTTGTGGACGAGAAGATTTGTAAAGTTTTCACAAAATAGATCCTATATAAGCATAATAAAATTATGTTTAATTTTGTGACCACCGGGGCAGGATCAAATTTGACCCAAGGGGCATAATTTGAACACATTTGGAAGAGGACATTTAGATGTCTCTACATACCAAACTTGATAGCCCTAGGCCCAATGGTTATGGAGGAGGAAATTTTCATCTTTGTGACCCCCGGGGCAGGGTCAAATTTGACCCCAGGGGCATAATTTGAACAAATTTTAAAGAGGTTCACCCCAGAAACATTCCTGAGAAATTTCATCAGAATTGGACGAGTAGTTTAGGAGAAGATGTTTAAAGGAAAAGTTAACGCACGGAAGTACGCAAGACGGACACTTAACCATGACATAAGCCACGCTGGCCATTGGCCAGTGGAGCTAATAAAATGAGCACTTACACTGAACATGTCAAGCCAAAATGAATGTAAATCAATATTGGAGTTTACTTTTACTTTTAATACCAAGCAATTAATAAAAACCTATAATTCACAATCGGAAGATTTAACTATGTGGTTTTGTGCCCTAATATTTGCCAATTGATAAGATACAGGTACTTTTTTTTAGGGAATACAAGTCAGCTGCAAACCTGGTCTTCTATCTCCAAATATGTTTTGTTGTTATTTAACCTATTGTGATTATTTAGCTTTTGTTGTTGTCACATGATCTAATTCATGGCAAAGAAAATACGCCATTATAAATTGTTATAAAGGAGGATCCAAGAGATTGGTCTAATAAATTGTTTATTTAAATGTGATATTGAAATTTCATACAGTAGCAAGCCTAGTGTCAATGATTGTTTTTAAATTGGGTTATATGAATAATATTTTGCAATTAACTTTATACTCTACATAAGAAAAATGACAACTTTTTAAAAATTTGTTAAAAATATATTTTACTTTTCTTCTCATTATTTGCAAAAAATGTTTAAATGGCAGCAAAGCAAGAGCATATCACTCTTCATTAACTATTTTCACATTCAAAATGTTAATTTCCCAATTTTAATGAATTCAAAGACACGAGAGATGTTTATGATTATATTACACACAATTTTTTTTACAGTTAAGTGTACTTAATAGTGAACACAGTGGACTGCACATTTTCAACAAATATACACAGACCAATGTCTTAAGTAACTAGAAATGGCGAGGGAGAGGCCGACGCATATCTCCATGCTGCATGTTTGACCCAGGGGCGCTCCAGGGTTGGTATTGGGGCCATGCATAGTTGAGATTGACCATATTGTCATAAGAGATCTTCAGTATCAATTTTAAGTAACTCAGTGTAGAAATGAAGAAATTAATGCAAAATAACCTAAACAAAATGAGTGAAAATCTCTGACCCGGGCCCAGCCCAACCCACACAACTTTTGACCCAGGGGTCAGATCAGAATTCCCAACAGTGCACTGTCGCACATATGCTCATACCTACCATGTGTGCAAGTTTCAAGGTTCTAGTGCTAATAGTGTAGGAGGAGATAGTGGCCAGAAAGGACAGCGGAGATCACCACATAAGGGCCACTTTTTTTCCAAAAAGCGTGGGGATAAAAAAGTTTGCAAATAATATTCATATTCAACTAGAAAAATATAAAATTAACTTTTTTCTCAGCAACGAAACATGACAGGTATCACTAAAGATGCCATTTAACAAAACAATAAATTGTAACATGAAAAGTGTAGTAAAAAATTCCTGTAAAATAATGTATTTTCTTTTACTATCAATAATTATTTATTAAAAAAAGAAACCAAACATGCACTTGCTAATATTATGTTCTGGAACATAAACAAGAGGACCATGGGCCCTAGGGAACTTACCTGAGGCCCAAATGGACTAATATATTATGAAAAGGTGGATTCATGAATATTAAAAGTACTTTGTGAAACATAAATATTTAATTTCTTGGTATATTCTTATTTTCCACTTTGGCCAAGATATCATTACAACAAATGTTTTGACCAAAAAGGACATTTTATAATGGTAAATAAAAAAAAACTGCAGAAAAAATAAACACGCATTAAACCACTGTCAAATTATTCATGCTTTGATAGCTGGAAAAAAGTTTCAAGACTCATGACTATTATTGAGTAATTTCACTTTGTCCATATGTACAGATGGATGGTCAGAGCAGAGATTAACATTATTAACAGAGTAATGGCAAACCTGTAACCTGTAAGATACTTTGTTACTATTATTGAGTAATTTCACTTTGTTCATATGTACAGATGGTTGACCAGAGGCAGGGATAAACATACATGTACAGAGTAATGGCAAACCTGTGACCTGTAAGATACTTTGTTACTATTATTGAGTAATTTCACTTTGTTCATATGTACAGATGGATGGTCAGAGGCAGGGATTAAATTAACATACAGAGTAATGGCAAACCTGTAACCTGCTTTTTATACTAATTCTCTTGGTCAATTATCCTGTCATCCCATTTTATATGAAAATACTGCTAGTTCAATTTGTATGAACTGTCACGGCTTTCATTATTTCCGTGGTAGTTAAACATGTTATATTAATGTGACTTTTTTTGTGCTAAGCCCTTTTTGATGTTTAAAATGTTGAACCACATACCTAATGTATCCATAGGAGTGGAAGGGTTGCTGTTCAACAAAGGGCCTAGGTTTTTATACCTGAGCAGAGTTACTTTTAATTTTTATTTTAAATAATTTGTGTGTTATTAATTGAATGAAATACAGTATTTTGAAAATTAAATCTAAACAACAAAAGCTATACTGAGATGGGTACTAATGAGTATATGAATAAAAATAACTTGTCCATTTGTGCTGAAAAATGCTTCAAAATTGAGAATAAAAATGTTGTCAGTATTATATTCGCTAATGTTTAACATACACAGCTCGATGGAAGATATATAAACAAAATGTTGCGATCTACAAAAATCATTTTTTTGGAAAACTTTCCATTCAGAATTTTTAGGTGTTATTTGGGAAAACATACTTTTTGGCAAGTATCTTCAGTTACTTTCCGAGACATTGCAGGATCTACTTCAGCGGACATACAGACTGATGGACAAAAAGAGGGACATACAGACATAAAGATAAAGATCTGTAGGGTAAACCTATAGTCCCCTTAAGTAAAACTTGTAGCGAAATAAACATAAACATATATAAGACACTGTTTAAAGTTCGAAACATCAAGGTTTTAAGTTCAGTTGAGCTAATTGCAATTTAAATTTCAATTCATGTTGTTTTTGTAATATCCTGAAGAATTGTTTATATAATTGCCCTTAGATAGCAAAATATTGTCAAATCCATTCATAGGCACAAAATTGTTCTTATTGACTGGTTCACATTGATAACACAAATAAAGGATATTTGTTTCCTTTGGTAAATCATACATTTTAATTCATGAGCAATTAGAAAATTAATATTTTCCAATTGGCCCATGAGCCACAAGTAAACATTTTTTATTCTTTTTTCTTATTCTTATGATCACAAGTCATCCAAATGTAAAGTGTTTAACGGGATCATAATGACAACAAATGAACGTAAAGCACATCATTGCACAGAAAAATGTTAAGGTTATTAATACTTCTTGCTTTTTTCACTGTTTAAAATGATGAGTTTCAACATTTCATTTAAAAATATTTTCCTATTGTTGTAATCATATTATAATGATAACTAAACAACTGAAGAGTGACAATATTATTACCTGTGTTGATCAGATACACACTGAGGGCAGCACAGCTGTTTGTGCAGGTTGCAGAATTGGTCAATTTTATGTTCCTTATGAACATCACAAGTTTGTATAAAATCCACCACCTTTTTTGAAACTGGCCATTTATCTATATCAACCCTTCCAATAGAATTATGTTTTGCGAACAATTTACCATGCAGATGAATACAGTTTCCACAATAAAATCGTTCACACTGTTTACAATAGAAGTCAGCACTGGTCTCAACAATATTCTGGTCTTCACAGGCATTACAAATATAGTCCTTCACTTCATTAGAACCGAGCTCAACTGAAGACTGAGAACTTGCTGCCATTTTGTATATTAACTAGTTTTAACAAAGTCACTTTCTGACACTATAATTACAAACAAATCTGCATCAGTATATAAACATATGATACATACATATATATTATATACTATTTATATAAGATCAACAATTACCACTTATAACATGACTCAGAAATTCTTATGTGAACTTGTAAAACCTTGTCCCACGTATAATCCTAAAAGCTCTTTGCGACACAGATTTGTGGGACTAGTGAACAGCATCACTACGTCACGATGTAAACTGTCATGTGAGAACATGTACAGTGTCAGTTTACTTTAAACCTACTGGAATGAAATTGTAAGAAGTGCATTCAATAAAATGCTAATTTAAACTGACTTAAAGCACATAATACATATAGTACAAATGACTGCCCAGGTTAACAAGAATGGTACATTTTATTTAAAACTAATTTCAGATGGGCTATGTTATGACGTTTGAACTTGAATTGTGGCTTTGACATGGGCCTTTATAAAGAATACTTGTTAAACAATACAATATAGTCACTACTCATAAAGAATGTAAAATTATGCCTATGCTAGCCAAACTTATTTTAAGGGACCTTTTCACGTTTCGGTCAATTGACTAAATTAAACAACAAGAGGGCCATGATGGCCCTGAATCGCTCACCTGACTAACCAAATACAATCACAACCCAGTTTTCATCAAGATAAACATTCTGACCAAATTTCATAAAAAATGGATGAAAACTGTGACCTATATTGTCTTCACAAGGTTTTTCTAATATTTGACCTATTGAACTAATTTTTGACCCCAGGTGATCCAAATACAATCCCAACCCAGATTTCATCAAGACAAACATTCAACCAAATTTCATGAATATTGGATGAAAACTGTGACCTCTATTGTCTACACAAGGTTTTTTCTATTATTTGACCTAGTGACCTACTTTTTGAATTTTGACCCCAGATGACCCAAATACATTCCCAAGCCAGATTTTATCAAGATAAACATTCTGACCGAATTTCATTAAGATTGGAGGAAAACTTCGACCTCTATTTTCTACACACTCTTTTTCTATTATTTGATCCAGTTTTTGACCTAGTGACCTAGTTTTTGACCCAAAAACAATCCCATCCCAGACTTCATCAAGATAAACATTCTCACCAAATTTCATAAACTTTGGATGAAAACTGTGACCTCTACTGTCTACACAAACAAATTGTTGATGATTTTTCTATTATTTGACCTAGTGACCTAGTTTTTTACCCCAGATGACCCAAATACAATCCCAACCCAGATTTCATCAAAATAAACACTCTGACCAAATTTCATAAAGATTTGATGAAAACTGAGACCTCTATTGTCTACACAAGTTTTTTTCTATGATTTGACCTATTCTGTGACCTAGTTTTTGACCTAGTGACCTAGTTTTTAACCCCAGATGATCCAAATACAATCCCAACCCAGATTTCATCAAGATAAACATTTTGATCAATTTTCATAAAGATTGGATGAAAACTGTGACCTCTACTGTCTACACAAACAAATTGTTGATGGACGCACACACGCACGCACACAAACAACGGACGGCGGACATCACACGGTCACATAAGCTCACCATGTCACTTCGTGACAGGTGAGCTAAAAATGTTTCAGTTTCGCAAATATTCGTTGTAGTTATGATATGTGTGAGGAAACAGTAATACTGAACATAAACTGTGCTCTAAAATATCCATTATATCTATATTTTGAGGATTTAAAAACGTGAACATTATAGAGCGTTGCAACGCAAAACAATTGAATAATTTGTAGAGTTCTGCTGCTGTCTTTATATTTTGTGAAACTACGAGGACTGCTTATATAAAGTTTAAAATATAACAACCATAGTATGAGCACGGATGGCAGAGTGGGCTAAGCGATAAACTTTTTCTCCAAGGTTCAGTGAATCCAGCCCATTTGAGCGTTACTTTTTTCTTTCTTTAATTTTTTATACTAGAGCTCTTTAGATCCAATGTTTACATGTACATGTAACAATATAAAACATTTAATGACAATTATCAATACATGCAAAAATCTTTGAAAAGGTCCCTCTAAGGACAAAGTTTCATGGATTGGTTTCTTATATTTTACATTTGATCTTGAACAGTGAACTTAACCTAAGACCTAGGGGCCTGGTTCTTGCACTCTTTCAAACCATGCTTGTAACTTGAATCTACCAAATAATAAGACAATCTATCTAATTGCAATGGACAACGTGTTTTCCATTTGTGTCTTTCAGAGTTCATATGATAAAAAGTTAGTACAAATAACACCAACAGACCACTTTTTAGATTTGTTGAAAATATAGCAAGTATGATGACACTATAGCTTGTTTTATTTGAACCATGAAGATAAATTAAAATTATATGCAATCATGAACACATGCATATGCCGTCAGACTATTGGATTCTTAATAGGTAACACATACAATATCCTGATAAAAATTTGCTTTACAAAACAATTAAGTATTGCTATCACATAAACATTCTAAAATACACAATAAGATAATTGAACAATATATCTTAACACAAGCAGCGCATAACGGGTGCCAGCGCTCGGCTGCGGGTGCAGTTTTAAACAAGAGCACCGCCTTGCGGGTGCAGACCGCTCATCTATTTTCTTTTTAAAGGTGAAGGGACTCTCATTTTCAATCACAAAGGAGGGAGGGGTGGAGTGAAGAGGGGTGTATAGTGTGGGGGTGTGGACATTTTTAACATTATTTTCCAAAAATGTGAAAAAAAAAATGGGGGGGGGGGGGGGTTCTTGGGTACGATGGTTGGACGGTATTTCAAACATAAAATAATAAAAATAAATATTTGTGTTTTTTAACCGCATAAAAAAAAATTGGGGGGTGGGGTGGGGTGGGGTGGGTATAGTGTGGTGGTCATTTGTGAGATGATCTTAAAAAAAAAAAAAAAAATTAGGGGGGGGGGGGTGGGGGGGTTCTTGGGTGCGATGGTTGGACGGTATTTCTAACATAAAATAATAAAAATAAATATTTGTGTTTTTTAACCGTTTCAAAAAAAAATAAATTGGGGGGGGGGTGGGGTGAGGGGGGGGGGGGGGGGGGGGGGGGGGGGTAAAGTGTGAGGGTGTGGTGGTCATTTGTTAGATGATCTTAAAAAAAAAAAAATTAGGGGGGGGATTCGGGGAAGGGGGAGGGAGGGCACGCCCTGGGATGGTTTGGGTGGAGTCTATTGTGGTATGTCAGGTAAGGGTAGTTTTGTCAAAGTATCAATCAAATCTAATCATAAATAAAGAAGTAATGGCAATTTTAGCAAAATTTAATAATTTGACCTTGAGAGTCAAGGTCATTCAAAGGTCAAGGTAACATTCAACTTGCCAGGTACAGTAACCTCATGATAGCATGAAAGTATTTGAAGTTTGAAAGCAATAGCCTTGATACTTAAGAAGTAAAGTGGACCTAACACAAAATTTAACCATATATTCAAAGTTACCAAGTCAAAAATAGGCCATAATTCCGTAAAAATGACAACCAGAGTTATGCAACTTGTCCTTTAACTGTACCCTTATGATAGTTTGCGAGTGTTCCAAGTATGAAAGCAATATCTATGATACTTTAGGGGTAAAGTGGACCAAAACACAAAACTAAACCAAATTTTCAATTTCTTAGGAAAAAAAGGGCACATTATTCCGTCCAAATGCCAGTCAGAGTTACATAACTTTGCCTGCACAGTCCCCTTATGGTAGTTAATAAGTGATGCAAGTAGGAAAGCAATAGCTTTCATACTGTAGGAATAAAGTGGACCTAAACACAAAACTAAACCAAATTTTCAATTTTCTAAGTATAAAAAGGGCACATAATTCTGTCAAAATGCCAGTCAATGTTACATTACTTTGCCTGCACAGTCCTCTTATGATAGTTAGTAAGTGTTGCAAGTATGAAAGCAATAGCTTGGATTCTTTTGGAATAAAATGGACCTAAACACAAAACTTAACCACAATTATCAATTTTCTAAGTATAAAAAGGGCACATAATTCTGTCAAAATGCACGCCAGAGTTATCTAACTTTGCCTGCCCAGTCCCCTCATGATAGTAAGTAAGTGTACCAAGTTTGAATGCAATAGCATTGATACTTTCTGAGAAAAGTGGACCTAAACGCAAAACTTTACCAAAATTTTCAATTTTCTAAGTAAAAAAAGGGCACATAATTCTGTCAAAATGCATGCCAGAGTTATCTAACTTTGCCTGCCCAGTCCTCTCATGATAGTAAGTAAGTGTACCAAGTTTGAATGCAATAGCATGATACTTTCTGAGAAAAGTGGACCTAAACGCAAAACTTAACCGGACGCCGACGCCGACGCCAAGGTGATGACAATAGCTCATAATTTTTTTTCAAAAAATAGATGAGCTAATAAATGAAAGCTTGTAAGATTTTTTTAGAGGTCACAGTGACCTTTGACCTAGTGACCCCAAAATGGGTGTGGCGTGTAGATGTCATCAGGGTGTATCTACATATGATTAGCTTCAAAGTTGTAGGTGGAAGCACTTTGATTTTAAAGCAAAATGTAAAGGTTTAAGCACGTCGCAGACGGCGGATGACACGACTAGCAGGCTATGACATTAGCTCGGGTTTTCTCTGAAAACAGCCGTGCTAACAAATAAATATCAGAGAAAGATTGAACTCATTAATCATTTAATCATACAGACGGCTATGTTGATTAACATTTCGATGTTAATGCGTTGTAACCCTGGGAGCTAACTTTGGTGTAAACCAGATTTTGACCCAAACTTAGGTATACACACTGCCTTGCGTTTGATATGTTTTTGTTCGATATTTTGTAATAGCAATTATAGAAGTGGTCGGAAATGGTACACCATCTTATCATTGGCTATAGTATAATGCATTGAAACAATTGTATGTAATATGGGACATACTACAAGTTAAAACACCTATCAACTAAATTGTATTCAGATTTGAGTTTCTTATTTGTTTAAGCATTTACCAGAAAGTTGAATTCTGATGAAAACAATATAACAATACAAAGGCAGTCCAAGAGACAGCAATATCCTCCAACAGGATTGTTTTGACCATGACTTGTTGACCTTTAATTTGAGAAAGTGTGACTGACTTAAGCCTTTTGTACATTATCCAAATCAAACAATCCGTGTAATGCACACATTTAATAATATAAAATGAACAACTGGCAGCAGACTATGACAGACTACAAAAGTTCATTCGTTGAGCTTGGGTTTACTAAAATCTGTAAAATCTATAATAGATGTTGTTGATGTGTATGTCAACTTACATCGGCAAGATATGGAAATTAAGAATCAGTCCCAATCTAAGAAACTTCATCCGGGCAGGAAGAAGGTCGGTTCATGTCCAGTGTCTGGCTAAAGTACTATTGTAGCTGCTTAGACTGGTTGAAAATCTGAACATCATCTGTAAATGTGTGTACATATCAGTAAATAATCCTACTTTTAAAACATTTATACCGACTCTTGTATAAAATCAACAATATTTGTAACTAGAAATGGCGCGGCAGAGGCCGACGCGTATCCCCACGCCGAATGTTTGACCTAGGTGTGCCCCAGGGTTGGTAATGGGGCCATGCATAGCTGAGATTGACCGTATTGTCATAAGAGAAGTTCATCATCAAGTAGAAGTGAATTGGTGTAGAAATGAAGAAGTTATAGTAAAAGGCAATTTTGGGTGGGTGTGACATATGTGGGCAGGGCGCCCCAGGGTTGGTAATTGTGCCATGCATAGTTGAGATTGACCGTATTGTCATAAGAGAAGTTCAGTATCAATTTGAAGTGAATCGGTGTAGAAATGAAGAAATTATAGTAAAAGGCAATTTTGGGCGGGTGTGGTCTATGTGGGCGGGGCCCCAGGGTTGGTAATGGGGCCATGCATAGTTGAGATTGACTAATTTCTATGATCATAGACTAAGGTGTTTTCAAGGAAGTGTGTGAAAAAGATTGTCATGCTACAAGCATCTGTGACCTTGATCTGATTGGCTGACTTAAACTTGATAGCCTTACTCTTTCCTCTCACGCATCCAGCATACTAACTAAATGTATGTTTAAAGAAATATTGAAACGTACCATGATGTCACTTCCGAACGATTATAAAAGAGTATTTTCTGTCATAAACCAAAATTACGGTGTAACTGTATTGTTTTTATTCAAAGAAAAAATATTGTATAAAATATTGAGTTTGTTATAAAAGTTTCTATTCGATGTATATTTTTCCTGAATGATCACTGATCCCTTTATCACGGTACCTATACCATGTGCCTTTTAAGATATGTGTTGGGAGAATAAAGCGCGACCCAGTTAACATTTTTAATGATGTATTGTTAAATATTTCACCATTTTTAATCAGATAACGTGGAGAGCCCGCTCATTCGTGAGTTTTCTATATGTATCATGATCTTTTAAATAAAATAAGTATTTTTTCAGTTTAGTGCAACAGCGCATTTGTAATATGAAGTCCCTGCACTGATCCGACATTTTTCTAACCGTTCAAACGTGCGGTTGCACTTTGCTGAAAAAAAACATATTTGTTTAAAAAGATCATGTTACCTATAGAAAACTCTTACGAATGAGCGGGCTCTCCACTTCATTCCATTACAAATGGTTAACTATTTAAAAAGAGATCCTTAAAAATGTTAACTGGGTCGCGCTTTATTCTCCCAACACAGATTCAAAAAAGTCACGTGGTATAGGCACCGTGTTTATTGCCTTCTTATACCAACATTCGCCAGCTTAGTGTTGTTTTTAAAGCGGGTATATACGATTTTGTCAAATATTTATGAATTTATATAAAATGTTTAAAAAACTTATTATATATATATTTCAATATAAATTAAAATAAAAGTTAAGAAGAACATGTGTCGAAAAATGCGAAATAAGCCAGATATTTAATTCTGAAATTGAAAACGGCTGTACAGCCGAATTCGCCAGCATGTATACCATACATGTACGATGTGAATCTAAACTTAGTGTAACGGTTTATTTGAATTCCTGCAACGATATCTATTCATACGACACACGAACACTAACTCCGATCCTAATACAAAGACGAATGCTTCGGTTATTGTAGGAAAATATGTAAGTCACAATCGGCTCGGGGTGCTAATTTGTCTTTGCTGCATTTTATGAAATTCGGCTTTAATGTATAATTTTTCTTGTCATTTTTATGTAATTGTAACATATTTTATCAATATATTACAATTAAACACATATAAAAAATCGTATATACCCGCTTTAAAACCTTATTGGCAATAAAGATCTATTGACTTTGTCACGCGCTAATTCTTTGTCGTTATAAATGCAGCTGAAAATTGCTCCTAAAACACGTTATTATTGTTATATGCACCTGTTTCGTTTGTGTACTTAATTTTTGAGACTCAAAACGAATGACGCATGATTGTTGTTTTCAGTTCAAACATGATTTTTGGAGTGAAATATACTGGTCGTTGGCTGCTATGGACAATTATTCTCAAGTATAATATATAGCGTGATTTTCGTCGTGGGAAATCCAGACTTACTGTTGTCTGCAATTGACTGTTATTCTCAAATGAGCTGAAGGTTAATTTTGACTGTATTTTAAAGTTATTTTGCTTTGTAACTCTATTTTTATTAAATTTTCAAATACAGCTATGATGACATACTGCAAAATCGTTGTTTATTAAATTGTGCTTTGCATAGATTCATAGTATGTACAGCTTTATAACAGCCACAGTCAGTAATTGAAATCAATGTATCACAAAGACTTAAGGCAATACAAAAGTATTTAATACGAGTTTTAAGAGCCTATTTTGATTATTATTTAAAGTCTCTGGTAAGTATTTGCTACCATTTTGGGTCAGCCACCTGTAGCAATCTGTCTACAGGCCTGATTATAGACCTTCTTACTTGAAACTTAGGGTGTCACCAAATAAACCCAAGTAGGCGTATAAAAAGGAATATGATATAAAATGAAATGGATGGCTTCAACGACAAGCTGACACGAACATGTCATTAAAATGCAAATAATATAAACTGGATACTTAGCTTTTATGTCATATTGAAATGACTAGGCTCAAATTTCGCAATAAAACATAACCCATTTGGCTTTAAGATATATTATGTTTGCAAACCTGTAAAATATATACAGGGAGGAATTGTTGTTTATCATACATCTTTAATCTTAGTTGGTAGAAGATTTTTTCATAATTTACGAAAAGAAAAAAAACAACAAAACAGATCAGCAGGAAAGGGCCAATGTCGACCACCTATTTCTCTAAATAAATTGGTCAAATACCACTATATAATGTTACAACCCATATACCAAACTCAGGCCTTGTGGTTTCAGAATAGCAGGCTTAAAAGGACCATTATGCAGATTTTGGCATGTATTTAAGTTAGTCATTAAATGATTTATATTGATAATGATAAGTGTAAACTTTGGATCTAAAAAGCTCCAGCAAAAGAATAGAATATTTTAAAGAAAACAAGATATGCGTTTGTCAGAAGCACTATAATGTCCCCTTTTGCGCCGCTTTGCAGCTATATATTTGACCTTTGACCATGAAGGATGGCCTTGACCTTGACCTTTCACCACAAAAATGTGCAGCTCTATGAGATACACATGCATGCCAAATATCAAGTTGCTATCTTCAATATAGCACAAGTTATTGCAAATGTTAAAGTTGGGGCAAACAAACAAACACACACACAAACCAACAGACAGGACAAAAACAATATGTCCCCCATTATAGTGATGGGGGACATAAAAAAAGAACTCTCAAATGGGCTGGCACCACTGACCAATGGAGTAAAAGTCTATTGCTTAGACCACTCGGCCATCTGTGCTCATACAATGAGTGATATATTTTATACTTTACATAAACAAATGTTGTAGTATAACAAAATATAATGACAACAACAGAACTCTCCAAATTATTCAAACGGTTTATTATTTTCAGGTGTTCAAATCATCAAAAGATGCATATAATGGATATTTTAGAGCATGGTAAATGTTCAGAATTTCTATTTCCTCACAAATATCTTTTTGTTTTGGTTTGTCAATTTACCACAATTTAAACAAAAAATGTATGTTTCTAATAAACTTTTCGTTTACCATAACATCCCTTGCAGCATAGCTAATAATGTTGCAGTATTATAAATTCAAGATATGCTGTACAGGGCCACTACATGTAATTCTCTCCCTGCTACTGTGGGTCAGTTACTATCAATTATATTCAACAACACAAAAACAACAAGAGATTGCCAAGCAATATGGTCCCCTACCAGTGAAACTCCACCATTTTGTCAGATTTTTTTTATTTTTACTTTGTTTCCATAGCAACCAGAATTATTGACGTAGGAAAAATGAAATTACGTGCATAATCTCCATATTGCCATCTATCCATATTTTAAGTCTCATGACAAAATATTAAGAACTTTTAAAGTTATCACAGGATCCAGATAAGGGCTGTTTGCAAAGCCATTGTGTGAATATGTTTTTTTTTGTCACTGTGATCTTGACCTTTGACCTAGTGACCTGAAAATCAATACCAATCATCTACAAGTCATGATCAATGTACCTATGAAGTTTCACGATCCTAGGCCTTACTATTCTTGAGTTATCATCAAGAAACCATTTTACTATTATGAGTCTCTGTGACCTTGACCTTTGACCTAGTGACCTGAAAATTAATAGTGGTCATCTGCCAGTCATGATCAATGTACCTATGAAGTTTCATGATCCTAGGCGTAAGCATTCTTGAGTTATCATCCGGAAACCATTTTACTGGTTCTAGTCACCGTAACACCAATCAGTGAAAGAAATGTGGACACATTTTTCTCCACCATCACAATATCTATGAACATGCTCTCTGCATCCAAATATCTATGAAAATGCTCTCTGCATCCAAGTTTATATCTATGAACATGCTCTCTGCATCCAAGTACATATCTATGAACATGCTCTCTGCATCCAAATATATATCTATGAACATGCTCTCTGCATCCAAATACATATCTATGAACATGCTCTCTGCATCCAAATACATATCTATGAACATGCTCTCTGTATCCACATATCTATGAACATGTTCTCTGCATCCAAATACCTATGAACATGCTCTCTGCATCCAAATACATATCTATGAACATGCTCTCTGCATCCAAATATCTATGAACATGCTCTCTGCATCCAAAAACATATCTATGAACATGCTCTCTCCATCCAAATACATATCTATGAACATGCTCTCTGCATCCAAATACATATCTATGAACATGCTCTCTGCATCCAAATACAAAGAACAAAACAACCTAGTTACATGAGATATTTGTAAAACATGGATCCCTCCACTCCAACTTCCACTCATTTTATGATGTCTATACCTTAAAGTTATAAATCAGCCCAGAACAGAAATTCAGTACATTGTTAAATATATAACTGGATCAGTTGATAGGCATCATCCTCTTTTCTCAATTAACTGCCATACTATGTGCATGATTGTAAGTCAAAGCAATCTGAACATAGTCAGTGCAAATTATTTTTGGAACAGGACATACCTACAGATCTTCAAAGTTATTTTGAGACTGCATGATGAATAATAAAGTTAATATCTAGACAAGCTTTTTGATGAGCAGATTTAACATGGACCTTTAATTGTACATTAATCTTTGAGGTGGGGAGACACGTGCTACATGAAACAAATTCTTTTATGGTTGTCATTCCTGGTAATTTCTGGTAATTTATTATAAGCTTGAATAGTGAACATTAGTAGTATAGTATTCATTAAATCAGCTAAATTCCGCATTTACATACTAACTTTTGTATGTTATACTTAAAGTGGATTTCTTTAAAACAGGCAGCAATAACCAATTATTATAGAAGACACAAAACAAACAAGTTTTATATTCATACTATTTAAGGATTGTATTAAATTGTGTTGGCTTTCATATGCATATGAACACATTGTCAAACTTGCAATTGCATGTTCGCGCTAGACCCAATACTATTAGTATGATGCAATACCCATTCCTTATTAAAATGACTTTGCAATATACAGGGGCCGGATCGTACGCAAGCAACTGGCGTGACGTAAGTGAGATAAATAGTAACTGTTGTTCAAAATGGCGGTTAACGGATGATTTTTTATGTTTTCGACGGAAGTTTTGAAAGATTTGTACATTTACCATACTTATTTGACATTATACTTACTTACACGCAGGATGATCTACTGATATCCATTTAACCTCGGTATAAATCTGGTTGATGCATTATCAATATTAAACAAGATGTGTTTGTGAAACACAATGTCCCCCTATATGATGTTTGACATTGTAGGATGACCTTGACCTTGTGAAGGATGACCTTGACCTTGACCTTTCACCACTCAAAATGTGCAGCTCCATGAGATACACATGCATGCCAAATATCAAGTTGCTATCTTCAATATTGCAACAGTATTCATAAAATAAGCGATTTGGGCCACATATATTTGACCTCTGACCTTGAAGGATGACCTTGACCTAGACCTTTCACCACTCAAAATGAGCAGCTCCATGAGATGCACATGCATGCCAAATATCAAGTTGCTATCTTCAATATTGCAAAAGTATTCATAAAATGAGCGATTTTGGCCACATATATTTGACCTCTGACCTTGAAGGATGACCTTGACCTTTCACCACTCAAAATGTGCAGCTTCATGTGACACACATGCATGCCAAATATGAAGTTGCTATCTTCAATATAGCAAAAGCTATTGCAAAATGTTAAAGTTGGCGCAAACAGACAGACAGACCAACAGACCAACAAACCAACAGACAGGGCAAAAACAATATGTCCCCCACTACTATAGTTGGGGACATAAAAAGTTATTGAAGACTTTATACGCAAGTGTCTCTTTGTTTACGATTGACACGTTTCACTGTATGTGCATTTTTAGGCCATACATAAGGTTTTCTCAGCAGTTTTCATGCAAAGGCTGACTCAAGAGCTATCACAGTTTACCTTGCATGAACGCCAGGATGCTTTCAACAGGCAATCACAATATATGCATCAAAATTTGAAAATTAACCCCTATTTCCATAACTGTTGAGTACAATAACCCCACTTTCAGTAACTGGTATTTATGTTAAAGTAAGAGTACACAGATAAACAAGGGCTGTTTGTTAAACATGCAATTGCCCCCCATATGGGTTGTCAGTTGTAGTGGCAGCCATTGTGTGAATACGTTTTTGTCACTGTGACCTTGACCTTTGACCTAGTGACCTGAAAATAAATAGGGGTTATCTGCCAGTCAAGATCAATGTACCTATGAAGATTCATGATCCTAGGCGTAAGTGTTATTGAGTTATCATCCCAAAACCATTTTTCTGTGTTGAATCACCGTGACTTTGACCTTTGACCTAGTGACCTGAAAATCAATAGGGGTCATGAGCAAGTCATGATCAATGTACCTATTTAGTTTTATGATCCTAGGTGTAAGCATTCTTGAGTTATCATCCGGAAACCATTTTACTGGTTCTATTCACTGTGACATTGACCTTTGACCTACTGACCTGAAAATCAATAGGGTTCATCTGCGAGTCATGATCAATGTACCTATGAAGTTTCATGATCCTAGGCTTAAGCGTTTTTGAGTTATCATCCGGAAACAATTTTACTTGTTCAAGTCACTGTGACCTTGACCTTTGACCTAGTGACCTGAAAATCAATAGGGGTCATCTGCGAGTCATGATTAATGTACTTAGGAAGTGTCATGATCCTAGGCGTAAGCGTTATTGAGTTATCATCCGGAAACCATTTTTCTGTGTCGAATCAACGTGACCTTGACCTTTGACCTAGTGACCTGAAAATCAATAGGGGTCATCTGCGAGTCATGAACAAATTTGGTAGAGGACTATTTGATATCACTACATACCAAATTTACTAGCCCTAGGCTCTATAATTATAAACAAGAAGATCTTTAAAGTTCACACAAAATATGCCTTATTTAAGCATATGTTCATTTTTGTGACCCCCGGGGCAGGGTCAAATTTGTCCCCAGGAACATAATTTGAACAAACTAAGTAGAGACCTATTAGATGTCACTACATACCGAATTTGGTAGAAATAGACCCAACAGTTATGGACAAGTAGATTTTTAAAGTTTGCACAAAATGGGCTCAATATAAGCATATGTTCAATTTTGTGACCCTTGGGGAACGGTCAAATTTGATCCCAGGGGCTTAATTTGAACAAACTTGGTAGAGGACTATAAGATGTCATTAAATACCAAATCTGGTAGCCCTATGCCATAAGGTTATGGACAAGTAGATTATAAAAGTTTGCACAAAACAGGCCTTATATAAGCAAATATTCGATTTTTTTACCCCTTGGGGCAGCGTCAAATTTGACGCCAGGGGCATAATTTGAAGAAACTTGGTAAAGGATTATAAGATGTCACTACATACTAAATTTGGTAGCCCTAGGCCCAATGCTTATGGACGAGTAGATTTTTAAAGTTTGCACAAAATAGGCCTTATATAAGCAAATTTTCAACTTTTTGACCCCCTGGGGCAGGGTCAAATTTGATCCCAGGGGCATAATTTGTAGAAACTTGGTAGAGGTCTATAAGATGTCACTACATACCAGATTTGGTAGCCCTAGGCCCAATGGTTATTTTCAATTTTTGACCCTTTGCGACAGGGTCAAATTTGACCCCAGGAGCATAATTTGAAAACAAGGGCTGTTTGTAAAACATGCATGCCCCCCATATGGACTGTCCATTGTAGTGGCAGCCATTGTGTAAATATGGTTTTTGTCACTGTGACCTTGACCTTTGACCTAGTGACCTGAAAATCAATAAGGGTCATCTGCGGGTCACGATCAATGTACCTATGAAGTTTCATGTTCCTAGGCAAAAGCGTTCTTGAGTAATCATCCGAAAATCATTTTACTATTTTACTATTTCAGGTCACCGTGACCTTGACCTTTGACCTTGTGACATCAAAATCAATAGGGGTCATCTGCAAGTCATGATCAATCTACCTATGAAGTTTCATGATCCTAGGCGTATGCGTTCTTGAGTTATCATCCGAAAACCATTTTACTACTTCGGGTCACTGTGACCTTGACCTTTGACCTAGTGACCTCAAAATCAATAGGGGTCATCTGCGAGTCATGATCAATCTACCCATGAAGTTTCATGATCCTAGGCGTATGCGTTATTGAGTTATCATCCGGAAACCATTTTACTATTTCGGGTCACCGTGACCTTGACCTTTGACCTAGTGACCTCAAAATCAATAGGGGTCATCTGCAAGTCATGATCAATCTACCCATGAAGTTTCATGATCCTAGGCGTATGCGTTCTTGAGTTATCATTCAAAAACCATTTTACTATTTCTGGTCACGGTGACCTTGACCTTTGACCTAGTGACCTCAAAATCAATAGGGGTCATCTGCGAGTCATGATCAATGTACCTATGAAGTTTCATGATCCTAGGCCCAAGCGTTCTTGAGTTATCGTCTGACAACCACCTGGTGGACGGACCGACAGACCGACCGACCGACAGACCGACATGAGCAAAGCAATATACCCCCTCTTCTTCGAAGGGGGGCATACAAATTTGGAAGAGGTTTACCCCAGGAACATTCCTAAGATATTTCATCAGAATTGGACCAGTAGTTTAGGAGAAGATGTTTAAAGAAAAAGTTAATGCACGGACGCACGATGGAGTCAGGACCATTACATAAGCCCTGCTGGCCTCTGGCCAGTGGAGCTAAAAATCACAAATTGTTTTATGACAATAGGGCCAGAGGCTCAACTGAGACTTCCGGGAACTGAAGTGCTCACAGCAATGTTTGAGATATTTATGAAACCATTTTCAAACTTGTTCACTATATATCAACTAGAGAGTTCACAATGTTTTACTATAGCATTTCACCAAGCCCTTTTCTGTCTATTTTGGGAAAAAGTGCCTAGCGAAATTGGGATTTTTCGAGTCGCGAAATCTTCCAAATTAGGAAGAATTTTCATCGACAAAAGCATTATTTGGGAAATTATTTTTGCTGATTTTTTTATTATTAAATCAAATGTTTTCATACATAGGTATTGCCCCAAAATGCTAAGAAAGTATTAAGCTGTGTTTACCATGCAACAGTCATTGTTTACTGCTAACGTAAGTATGTGTATGATAAAAAAACACAGACTTTGTTCTGCTTGAAGTTCAAATAAAATACATAGCTTGATATGTCATTAAGGATTTTTTATAAATACCGGTATTCACAGTGGAAGGACCTGCATTCAACATATTTTTCTTCAAAATTCAAGTTGCCAAATGTCTGAAGGCAACCATTTTTTGAAACACAACAGTAAAGCTGAACATCATAAATGTACAGTATTGAAAAGTTAAGAAGCTACAAAGGGTAGTGACTCTGAATCTGGCAGTGGCAAATGTTCATCACTTGCTTGCTCGGCAACCCCTTCTAGGGAAAACAAACTGGCATTCTGGTTTGGACTACTGGGAATGTTTAACATTCAGTTTGTGTGTGCCTTTTGAGAATATTTTTCGAATTTTACTTCGAGAGTACTTCGAATTATGCGACATTTTTAAGACTGGGTCCGATTTTCGTATTTTTTTTACCCAAATTTATTCTTTCGAACCGGAGTAATGTTGAAAGTGAAACCAGACCACATTTATATATGTCAGACCATTAATATCGATTCTCAACTAATTTACAATAATAACTGCGTAGACATGGTTATCACTTGTTGTATGCATACCTGATAATTCTGAATAATCCAACACTTCAATATTTAAAAGCTAATTCTGACCGAAAATGACCGTAAATGTGTCTAAAGAAATGCATAGACAGAAGCGGCTGCCATTTTTTCTGAAGTGGCAAGATTGCAAAATTGCATTATGGAACACTCGATACGATGACGTTCTACGCGGAATTCCCATCTGCACGCTAAAACATGGTGCGCGATTATTTAAAACACGGTACATACCGGTAAACTCATTTTTCGGCTTCGATTATTTCTGTCGGAAATTGGGAATTTTTTTTTTAATTGGGAAAAAACATCCATATTTGTCATCGTGAATGGGTCCGACTATCAAACCCGTGAGATAGGCAGAAAAAGGCCTGTTCACTATAACATAGTAAAGAAAACTGCCCAGTCTGCTTGCAACAGATGGGAACCATTCTCAAACGCAGCCCAGATAACATTAGAACATAAATGTTCTGACCAAGTGTCATAAAGATTAGGCAAAATGTATGTCTTCTAGAGTGTTAACAAGGTTTTACTATAGCCATATAAGGAAAAATGCCCTTCCCCTGGTGGCAATATTTTTTATGAACCACAACCATTTTCAAACTTGTTCAAAATATCAACTAGAGAATTCACAAGGCTTAAGTATAGCATTTTATTATAAAATAATAAAGAAAACTGCCCAGCCCCCTAGCAACCATGATTTCAACAGATGGGAACCATTTTCAAACTAAGCCCAGATATCCTTAGAACAAATGTTTCATGAATATTAGGCAAAATGTATGTCTCCTTGAGTGTTAACAAGGTTTTACTATAGCCATATAAGAAAAATGCCCTTCCCCTGGTGGCAATATTTTTTATGAACCACGACCCTTTTCACACTCAGCCAAGCTATCATTAGAATAAATGTTCTGACTTAGTTTCATAAAGATTGGACCATAAGAACTTCCTGTTGACCATCATATAAACAAATGTATCAGGCAACATTATATCAGGCAGATATCAATAGGGTGGTATGATAAATTCCAATGCACCGTGCTTTATGACTAAAATATCAGTAAATTACACATATTTTGCATTGCATCTTGTTGATATTTTTTTAAATAGTATAATAAGTTAACATGTTGAATCTCAGCTCAGGTATCCTTATTTTGACCTATGACAATATTTCGACTCTTTGATGCAAGAAAAATCTGATTATTCAAAGAAAACATGCACATTTTAGTGAAAGAAGGGCTACACAGACTTAAAAAATGAGTCCTACATTTAAAAAAAACAATGTTCGCATTTTCAACAGTTTCAAGGTTAAATGAAAGCATACTTGTATTCATATTTCCAGGTTTAGCATTTGCAATAAGTACACTGAATACAAACAAAACTAGAGATGTCGCGGCAGAGGCGGACGCGTATCCCCACGCTGCATGTTTGACCCAGGGGCGCCCCAGGGTTGGTAATGGGGCCATGCATAGTTGAGATTGACCGTATTGTCATAAGAGAAGTTCAGTATCAATTAGAAGTGAATCTGTGCAGAAATGAAGAAATTATAGTAAAAGACAATTTTGGGTGGGTGTGGCCTATTATGGGCGGGGCGCCCAAGGGTTTGTAATGGGGCCATGCATAGCTGAGATTGACCGTATTGTAATAAAAGAGGTTCAGTATCAATTTGAAGTGAATCGAGTGTAGAAATGAAGAAATTATAGTAAAAGACAATTTTGGGTTGGCGTGGCCTATGTGGCCGGGGCGCCCCAGGGTTGGTAATGGGGCCATGCATATTGAGATTGACTGTATTGTCATAAGAGAGGCTCAGTATCAAATTGAAGTAAATCAGTGCAGAAATCAAGAAGTTAATGTAAAATATTACAAAAAAAATGAGTGAAAATCTCTGACCCGGCCCCGCCCCAACCCCGCCCCAACCCCCATAACTTTTGACCCAGGGGTAAGATCAAAATTCCGTCACTGTCATCGTCGCACATATGCTCATATCTACCATGTATGTTAGTTTCATGGTTCTAGTGCTTATAGTGTAGGAGGAGCAGGTGACCAGGACGGACGGACAGATGCACATCACCACAATATCCCCACTTTTTCTCAGAAAAACGTGGGGATAATAATAAAAACATTAAGAAAATTAATGTATTATCAAAATTGTTTTGTCCATTATAGAACGGTATTACAGA
This sequence comes from Dreissena polymorpha, assembly GCF_020536995.1. Lineage (NCBI taxonomy): Eukaryota > Metazoa > Mollusca > Bivalvia > Myida > Dreissenidae > Dreissena > Dreissena polymorpha. Next base: position 55,179,392 of record NC_068355.1, on the reverse strand, counting down.
GATAATACATGTACATGTTTCTTTCTGTTTTTTCTCACTATGATCGTTTTTTGTATACAGAGTTAACAGAATAGAGCTCTCACTACAGGTGAAACCACAAGGAAGCTGTCTGTGGCCTTGGCTATATTTAACATACGCAGGAACTCTCTTCGACGTCATTCCGCCGCATATTTCTGTGTATGGATTCGCTGATGATCACACTGCAAATATACGCTTTACTCCAACACCATCAATTGGACGCAAAGCAAAACAAGACCTTCAAGATTGCACAATCCATTAACAACTGGATGAATGGAAATAAGCTCAAAATGAACAATTCAAAAACGGAATTTCTAATGTTTGGTAGTCGGAAACAACTTGACAAGTGTGTGACTGAGTCGGTTGTCATTATAAATGATTCAATTCCAAAACAAAAGTTAATACACTATCTTGGTGCCTTTCTAGATGAAAAATTTAATTTTAAGGAGCATATAACGCGTAAATGTAGAACAGCCATGCTTAATTATTTTAAAATCAAAAGTATTCGAAAATATTTAACAAGTGAAGCCACAGAGATTCTTGTTTTATCATTAGTTGTTTAAGATCTAGATTACTGTAACGTCTTGTTGTATGGAGCCGCCCAGTGTGATCTTAATAAAATGCAGAGAATTCAAAATACATGTGTGCAAAGCTAGTTTTAAATGGGAAAAAATACGATAGTTCCAGGCAAGCATTTTTTTACCTCCATTGGTTAACGGTAAAATCCCTAATAGAGTTCAAACTATTGACCTTTATGTACAATTGTTCCCCCGGAAACGCGCCGGCTTATCTGACGGAACTATTAATGCTCCAATTTCCGAAGTGGAACCTGAGATCTGCCGACAATAACGTGATGAGCTACACAGTCTCTGTAAACAAAATATGAACATTCAGCGATAGGGCTTTCCGGACAGCTAGCCCAAGAGTCTGGAACACTATTCCATTAGCGATCAGGCAGTCAGAAACATTGCATTTGTTAAAAAGAAACCTGAAGACATTTTATTTTAGGAAGTTTGACACACTGTTTTAAATTGTATAAACTTTTTAATGTGCTCATTTAATGTGTGTTTTAAACCCCACAATCAATGCACTCACTCATGAATTCATTAATTATTTATCTACTTATTTATTTTAACTTAATTTAAGTAGTGTTTTGTTTAATTTATTTAGTTTGGTTATTTTAAAGTTTTTATCAGATTTTAGTTACTGCCTATATATATATGTTGTCAGCTTTTTACCTCGTAACTTTATGAATTTTATGTTATTTTTACATGTACAACGCCATTGAATATACACGCATAAAAATAGGCATTTAATCAAATAAATCAGTTTCAGTTTTGATACAAACATACCCTGCAATACCAAATACACAAATATAGACTGAAATGTTTCATTGTGACTATAAACTACATGTACATGTGAAAAGTGATATTTCATTTGTATTTGACATTTTAAGATGCTATCCTGCCTTTAATTATATGCAAGGCGCCTACATAGCTACTGAACACCTGAGAGCAATAAAACACAAACATAAAATATGCTATCCCTCTGAAATAAACCCACCTATCCAAAACGTATTAACATAATTGATATGGCATGTGATATCAAAAAAAATTATATTACAGACGTTGTTAATTGTATCATTTTAAATGTTATTTCTTTTAAATCACCACATGACATGGCAGTTAAGTTTCTATTCAACTGAAAAGAGATTATAGCTGATATGGTTACGAAATGTTTAATTTAAATGTAAATTTAGTTACCACGGGAATATAATGTTTCTTTGTATGATAAATACCCTGCTTTGGATTTTGTAAATTCCATCTATCAATTGAATCGCATAGAATGAAAATGAAATGCATAACAAAATATCAAGAAAAAAGCAAGTGTTATACAGAGGATAAACTCCTTTCCATGAATTCCTTTAAAAAAGCTATTTTCAATAATTCGGTAAAGTAATTCTTACTTTGCATACAGGACTTGAATACTTAAAAGGAAAGTCAACAAACCAGAGCTGTACCAAGCCATCTGTGTGACCTTGACAGTACCACCATCTTTGTTTGAAGATAAACTGGCCATCAAGCTTTGTATTACTGCCAAGTTAGCATACAGTAAATGTAAATGTAAAACATTTATTTAGTCCATTTTTGGTGGACAACTTTGCTTTGGATTAAGTAAGATGTTTCCTTATCTCAGAAATTTCTCAAACAAGTGAATAAAAAGGAATACGATATGCATGTACAATAAATTGGCAATAACAACAAGTTGACATGTACATGCTATTATTATGAAAATCACATAAACTGGTTACTGAGCGGAAATTGCATGTTAAAAGGACTTTTTTAAATTGGCAATAACACATGATCTATCTGACATCAAAATATATAATTTCTGCAAACCTGAAAATAAAAGGCTGTAATTATTATTAGAAAGACATGCCTTATGCGTGACCATTTTTAAGTTTTGCCAAGCTGTATAATGCTCAAATATGACAACTGACATCTAAGTGTTACCTTACCTTAAAACGTAACATGAAAGAGGTTTCTACATGGAACTGTTTAACATATTTGGCAAGTTATTTTTAAGAAGTGCATAATTACTATTGAAGTATCAGTCTGGATTGACCTTCAACCTGTAAGTGTGCCCTTGACCTTTAAGTAAGGTAGACATGTGGTACATGTAAAACACCGTCTCCTAATGATGGTCTTTATTATAATGTAATTATTTATTTTAAAAGTGCATGCTGCATGATGAAGTTACTGTCTGTACAAACCTAATCACACACACATACAATAACAGACACACAAATGTACACTCATACACTCAACCATTTCAACAGCTATATCATTGTTTCGGAAGCTGTCTTGTATAAAAAAAGGAAAGATTTGTAACAAACATTACCCATGTATACCATCCTATGCTTTGACAGAGGCTTTGCACATAATTCAGGAGCAATTACATTACTGCGATTGAAAATTGTGTCATTTACATCTTCAAGGTCAAGGTCACAGAGGTAAAAATTGTTGTGCGTATGGAAAGGCCTTGTCCATATACACATGCATACCAAATATGAAGGTTATATCTCAAGGGACATAAAAGTTATGAGCATTTTGTGAAACCTAAACGCAGATTTTGAAACCTAAGCGCGGACCCTAAGTTCAAGGTCAAGGTCACAGGGGCAAAAATTTGTGTGCGTATGGAAAGGCCTTGTCCACATACACATGCATACCAAATATGAAGGTTATATCTCAAGGTACATATAAGTTATGAGCATTTTTCGAAACCTAAACGCAAAATGTGACAGACAAACAGACAGACAGAAGGACAGACAGACAGACAGTCAGATCACTATATGCCTCCTTTTTTTTCGAAAGGGGGCATAAACATTTGGAGAAAAGGAAATTGCTATTAAAGCAGTCATTTGATACATTGTAATTACAGAAATTTCAGTACAATTCATGAGGCTTTCACATAGAGGCATTTCAATTTAATTATGTATAATACTTTGCAATCGTTGGAAGTTGAAATTGGGAATTTGTTTTTCTATTGGGAAAAAAACACCAGATTAGGCTTGTGAACGGATATTCAGACCTGTGGCATAGGACGGAAAAGGCCTGTATAACAACTGACTATAATTTATACCAAGTCTCTTGTTAAACAAACATTGTTTTTCAGTGCGAATCATTTATTTACAGCTGAAGTCAGTCAACTGCAGTTTTCAAGTCATTTTCTATGGATACCAATAATTTAATGCTTTATATGTCTTTGGAAAAGTTATATATATATATATATATATATATACATACAAATACATAATACAAGATAAAAGGTGATGGGAATTATAAAATCTTGTGATCTTTTCTCACATGCAGCAAACAGCTTACCCTGTCGATTGTAAATACCCTGATATACCGGTATCCCATTGATAAAGTAAAACCAACCTGGGGCATTTATATAACATGTAAGTTGTGGTTAAGTATAATGAATATTTTAAAAGAGACGTTTTAAGGTAGTTTCGCAACTTTAATTATATGCATGGCGTCTACTTGGCTACTAAACACCTGAACTCAATCATAAAAAGCAATCATCAATAATATATTACACCTAAAAAATCCAATAATAAAAATCCCCAGCATTACGATGTTTCATTGGTTTGAGCCATATAAACTGTATCACCACTTCTGGTTATAGTATCATGTTCCGATTGACAATGTTTTCTATTTGATATCTGCATGAGCTGGTACATACATTTACAAAACCGCTGTTTTATGATTACTGATATGATATTGAAAAGCTTGCTTTTATCATCATAATTAATGTGAATCAACTTACCATGGGAATATCCGTTTACTTTGTATGATTAATAACCTGTTTAGAAATATGTTGTTTTCATCTATTAAAGCCACACACCTTGAAATAAAATTCATGTTAATCAATACATATAGATGCTATTTGAAAGTGTGCAAAATTGCAATTAAATCTATAGCCTAGTAAGAAAGTTTTTTTTTATTATTTTAAAACCGAAAGAAGGATTTCTATATGTATACGTCGATTTCGACAAACGCGATTATTTTAAAGTTTTTAAGCGCAATAAATATGGATTTCTACCTTGAAACCACCAGATATATTCTAATTGGCATCGATAAAATTAAATCTATAGCCTAGTTAGCAAGTAATTTATTATTTTTTAAACTTTATCGCTTTTAAAACCGAAAGTAGGATTTCTAGACGTATAAGTCCTTTTCGACAAACGCTATTATGTTTAAGTTTTAAAGCGCAAACAAAGACGGATTTCTACCTTGTAACCACCAGATATATTCTAATTGGCATAGATACAATATGTTTATTATTTATACTTAAATTTACTATGCCATGTATTTTATTTCAAGGTGTGTGGCTTTAAACGCTTAACATCATATAAATATATTACAGGAAAGAATATTCATTATTCAATACCAACAGATGTTCATTGTTTAACTGTCAGTGTAACAACACATCAATAAATTTCTTGAAAAACATGATTTGCAGGATAATAATTTACTCTCAACATAACCATCTAAAACATTTTGTATGTATAGTTTGTATACTGAAAGGGATAGTATATAAAGAAAGCATTTCCAAAGACTGAGCAGTGACATGGACCTAAATTTTCGTGACACTCTGGCAAATCAAGATTAATATTATATACCCAGTTACAGTTAACTGCTCACGCAATACCAACAAAAATTCTTTTGTGTTTGATGTTTCTGACAGAAGTATTTACTCGGCATATTGCCGAGGCACTTGGCCATAATTCACAGAGTGACGCCGCGTCTGTTTCTGCCTCAGCATCGATCCACCGAATCACACCGCTTCTTAACACACGGCCAATCACAGAGAAAAAATATTTACAAATATTTATTGTATACTATAACAAATATTAAATAATTTCCTGATTAACGAATATTAGAAACAGATACAGACAATACGCTGATAAGTTTACTTCTACGCGATTGTGAATACATTTCGTCAGCTTCTCTGCATACTTCATACAATTAACAATGGATGCCATCTGTCAAAACAATGATTTTGTAGGTCAGTTAAACCATATCGAAAAAACTTATACAGTTTAATTTCTGAAACAAGACTTGCTTTAAATATAAAACAAGAGCGCCTTGCGGGTGCAGACTGCTCATCTATTTTCTTTTTAAAGGTGAAGGGACTCTCATTTTCAATCACAAAGGAGGGAGGGGTGGAGTGAAGAGGGGTGTATAGTGTGGGGTTGTGGACATTTATTACATTATCTTCCGAAAAAGCGAAAAAAAAAAAAAAAAATCGGGGGGGGGGGGGGGGTGGGGGTGGGGGGGATGGACTTTTTGGGTGTGATAGTTAAAAAAAAAATTGGGGGTGGGTGGGGTATAGTGTGAGGGTGTGGTGGTAATTTGTGAGATGATCTTAAAAAAAAATATAAAAAAATTAAAAATTTGGGTGGGGGTGGGGTGGGGGGGGGGGAGGGGTGGGGGTATAGAGTGAGGGTGTGGTGGTCATTTGTGAGATGATCTTAAAAAAAAAAAAAAATTAGAGGGGGGTGGGGGGAGGGGGGGGAGGGCACGGGGGATAGTTTGGGTTGAGTCTATTGTGGTATGTCAGGTAAGAGTAGTTTTGTCAAGTATCAATCAAATCTAATCATAAATAAAAAAGTTATGACAATTTTAGCAAAATTTAATAATTTGACCTTGAGAGTCAAGGTCATTCAAGGTCAAGGTAAAATTCAACTTGCCAGGTACAGTAACCTCATGATAGCATGAAAGTATTTGAAGTTTGAAAGCAATAGCCTTGATACTTAAGAAGTAAAGTGGATCGAAACACAAAATTTAACCATATATTCAAAGTTACTAAGTCAAAAAAGGGCCATAATTCCGTAACAATGACAACCAGAGTTATGCAACTTGTCCTTTTACTGTACCCTTATGATAGTTTTTTAGGTGTTCCAAGTATGAAAGCAATATCTATGATACTTTAGGGGTAAAGTGGACCAAAACATAAATCTTAACCAAATTTTCAATTTTCTAAGTATAAAGGGCCCATAATTCCGTCCAAATGCCAGTCAGAGTTACATAACTTTGCCTGCACGGTCCCCTTATGATAATTAATAAGTGTTGCAAGTATGAAAGCAATAGCTTTGATACTGTAGGAATAAAGTGGACCTTAACACAAAACTTAATCAAATTTTCAATTTTCTAAGTATAAAAAGGGCACATAATTCTGTCAAAATGCCAGTCAGAGTTACATTACTTTGCCTGCACAGTCCCCTTATGAAAGTTAGTAAGTGTTGCAAGTATGAAAGCAATAGCTTTGATGCTTAAGGAATAAAATGGACCTAAACACAAAACTTAACCAAAATTTTCAATTTTTTAAGTATAAAAAGGGCACATAATTCTGTCAAAATGCATGCCAGAGTTATCTAACTTTGCCTGCCCAGTCCCCTCATGATAGTAAGTAAGTGTAACAAGTTTGAATGCAATAGCATTGATACTCACTGAGAAAAGTGGACCTAAACGCAAAACTTAACCAAAATTTTCAATTTTCTAAGTATAAAAAGGGCACATAATTCTGTCAAAATGCACGCCAAAGTTATCTAACTTTGCCTGCCCAGTCCACTCATGATAGTAAGTAAGTGTACCAAGTTTGAATGCAATAGCATTAATACTTTCTGAGAAAAGTGGACCTAAACGCAAAACTTAATCGGACGCCAACGCTAACGCCAACGCCAACGCCGACGCCAAGGTGATGACAATAGCTCATAATTTTTTGTTCAAAAAATAGATGAGCTAAAAAATTACTGACAATGGTGGAGTTTCACCTGTAGGGGACAATATTGCTTGGCAATCTCTTTTTGACCATGTTTCAAAAAAAAAAAAACTTTTTTGGTGTGGGGGGGGGGGTGTGGAGGTTGGGGGGATGGAGAGGATGGTATAATGTGGGTGGGTGTTCATTTTTTTAAGATTTCAAAAATAACAAATAAAAGAAGAAAAAAAAATTTCGAGGGGGGCTTCTGGGGTGGGGCATTGGGGATGTTTGGATGGAGTCCATTGTGATATGTCAGGTAAGTGTTGTTTTGTCAAAGTATGAATCAAATCTGATCATAAATAAAGAAGTAATGGCAATTTAAGCAAATATTATTAATTTGACCTTGAGAGTCAAGGTCATTCAAAGGTCAAGGTCAAAATCAACTTGCCAGGTACAGAACCCTCATGATAGTAAGAAAGTATTTGAAGATTGCAAACAATAGTATCAATACTTTAGAAGTAAAGTGGATCTTAACACAAAATTTAACAAAATATTCAAAGTTACTAGGACAAATAAGGGCCATAATTCCGTCAAAAAGCCAACCAGAGTTATGCAACTTGCCCTGTACAGTCCCCTTATGATAGTTAGTGAGTTTTCCAAGTCTGAAAGCAATAGCTATGATACTATAGGAGTTAATTGGACCAATACAAAAAACTTAACCAATTGTTTAATTATCTAAAATTTTTAATTATCGCAATTTTTTTTTAGAGTTCTCTAATTGATTAAGAAATCTTACACTTGAAAATTATCATAACCAACTGTTTAGCAAGCAAGGTATGATACTTATTTCATGTAAAACCCTTTCCAATATCAAGTCCATTTGGTGTCAAAAGCATTCACAACAATAATTGAAACATATGTCGCCAGATCAGGATTACATTGAACGATTTCCAGTAAGTTTATTTTTCCCAAAATATTGACCCTTGTTGCAACAGTTTGCAAAGAATTAATATTCAAGCCGTGGGCCATTGGGGGAAACCCGCCTGGCGTGATATCAGAAACCTCATACACAGGACTGTTCAAGGGCAGATTGAAATGTGAGTCCCCAGATAATAGTAATCTAGCTGTGACATTTGCAGGGACCAATTTTTGCAAAGCTGCAATTCAACATGAAATTATTTCTGTCCTCTATCACTTTAGCCCTTTGCATGCTGGGAAATTTGTCGTCTGCTAAAATTCCGTCTGCTGAATTTCTAAAACTAGCATTTTCTTAGATTTTTTTCAAAGAATACTATCAGAATAGCAAACAGTTTGGATCATGATGAGACGCCACGTTTTGTGGCGTCTCATCTGGATCCAAACTGTTTGCAAAGGCCTTCAAAATTCGGTTCCAGCACTGAAAGAGTTAGACCTCACATAAATATCACTTACAAAACATTTTTTTCTTTAGTTTTCTACATGCAAGCTATTACCATGAGATTTTGCAATTATTATTATTATAATTGTCGTTGTTGTTGATGATCATGATGACATTGCTTCTTGGTCATTAAATTTGTATTTAAGTATTCTTGGAAGTTACAAAATCACACAATTATGGTAACTATCATTTATTTTTCTATTAATAAAAGACAAAAAAAAGTTGTCATCCTCCTTCAACCCCCCTCCCCCCTTCAACGTTATAATTATTTATTGAAAAACATAATTCTCAATTTTCATTATTGGTATATGCAATTTTATTATAATCTAATAAATACCAATAGATATGCTTTGCATAAGAAATATCAAAAAACAAGATGTGTTTGTGAAACACAATGTCCCCCTATATGATGTTTGACCTTGAAGGATGACCTTGACCTTGTGAAGGATGACCTTGACCTTGACCTTTCACCACTCAAAATGTTCAGCTCCATGAGATACACATGCATGCCAAATATCAAGTTGCTATCTTCAATATTGCAAAAGTATTCATAAAATAAGCGATTTGGGCCACATACATTTGACCTCTGACCTTGAAGGATGACCTTGACCTTGACCTTTCACCACTCAAAATGTGTAGCTCCATGAGATGCACATGCATGCCAAATATCAAGTTCCTATCTTCAGTATTGCAAAAGTATTTATAAAATAAGCGATTTGGGCCACATATATTTGACCTCTGACCTTGAAGGATGACCTTGACCTTGCCCTTTCACCACTCAAAATGTGCAGCTCCATGAGATACACATGCATGCCAAATATCAAGTTGCTGTCTTCAATATTGCAAAAGTATTCATAAAATGAGCAATTTTGGCCACATATATTTGACCTCTGACCTTGAAGGATGACCTTGTCCTTTCACCACTCAAAATGTGCAGCTTCATGAGATACACATGCATGCCAAATATGAAGTTGCTATCTTCAATATAGCAAAAGTTATTGCAAAATGTTAAAGTTGGCGCAAACAGACAGACAGACCAACAGACAGGGCAAAAACAATATTTCCACCACTATAGTGGTGGGGGACATAAAAACAAAGACTCCATGAATGCATGTATATTCCGCACCTTCTACAGTTACCCTTATAAAATGAATTCCATTCGAATAAATTATAACAAAATTTCTTTGAGAAACACAATGCCCCCCAGTAAGCCAAATATGAAGTTGCTACGTAGTTTATCAGGGTTGCCACCAACCTGATGAAATAAAATTCCCTGACTTTTCACTCACTTTTCCCTGACCAAATCTTGGTGGGTAGGGGGGGGGTAGGGGGTGGAGGATGACAGGGGATAATAATGTGGGGTGCGGTTATTTATAAAATGTTTAACAAAATGGGGGGGGGGGGGTAGGTGGAGTGGGGGTGAGAGGGGGTAATAATGTGGGGTGCGGTAATTTATTAGATTAAAAAAAATAATTGGGAGGGGTCATCTGCCAGTCATGATCAATCTACCCATGAAGTTTCATGATCCTAGGCGTTTGCGTTCTTAAGTTATCATCCGGAAACCATTTTACTATTTCAGGTCACCGTGACCTTGACCTTTAACCTAGTGACCTGAAAATCAATAGGGGTCATCTGCGAGTCATGATCAATCTACCCATGAAGTTTCATGATCCGAGGCGTATGCGTTCTTGAGTTATAATCGGGAAACCATTTTACTATATTCGGGTCACCATGACCTTGACCTCTGACCTAGTGACCTGAACATCAATAGGGGTCATCTGCGAGTCATGATCAATCTACCCATAAAGTTTCAAGATCCTAGGCGTATGCGTTCTTGAGTTATCATTCGGAAACCATTTTACTATTTCGGGTCACCGTGACCTTGACCTTTGACCAAGTGACCTGAAAATCAATAGGGGTCATCTGCAAGTCATGATCAATCTACACATGAAGTTTCATGATCCTAGGCGTATGCGTTCTTGAGTTATCATGCGGAAACCATTTTACTATTTCGAATCACCGTGACCTTGACCTTTGACCTAGTGACCTCAAATTCAATAGGGGTCATCTGCAAGTCATGATCAATCTACCCATGAAGTTTCATGATCCTAGGCGTATGCGTTCTTGAGTTATCATCCGGAACCCATTTTAATATTTCGGGTCACCGTGACCTTGACCTTTGACCTAGTGACCTCAAAATCAATAGGGGTCATCTGCGAGTCATGATAAATGTACCTATGAAGTTTCATGATCCTAGGCCCAAGCGTTCTTGAGTTATCGTCTGACAACCATCTGGTGGACGGACGGACCGACCTACCGACCGACAGACATGAGCAAAGCAATATACCCCCTCTTTTTCGAAGGAAGGCATAATTAATAGCTGAATGAAAGTGATGCAAGAAAGTAGTATCTATATATGAATAAAATGTCCACATACATGTGTATATATGTGAGTGATTAATACATAATTTGTACAATAGACAACACCAATCATAATGTTTTGAAGAAATGATCACTTATTGAGATTGATGATTAAAAGAAAGCTTTTATGGCCTATCTACTTACTACGCAATCATTAACAAAGCCAAGCTATTAACATAATATGATTTATATTGATGAATCAAACAAGTAATGCATCATAAGAGACAATCTTTATTTTATACAACCAAAAACCATTTAACAAGATATTAAAACAACAAGAAATGTGTCCCCACGACACGGATGCCCCAACTGTAACTTTGTCACTACATAAATCATAACTGTGTACCGGTATATGTTTTTGAGATATACATCGCCTTTATTTTATTAAACTATTAATTGCTGCATAACACATGTTCAATAATTAAATTTTGTTGTTTGTTACATATGTTATCTGTTGCAGTTTGTAGATGTTTTTTTCTGCCAATTCTTTGCATGCAAAGAACAGGAATGCACGTATCTTCTTGTCAACTGTAGAATTTTTTTTTTCTTATACTTACTAGTTTTTGGCCTGGCATGGCCCATGTCGAACTTGGCATAGAGATCATCTAGATAAAACTTATGACCAAGTTTGGTGAAGATCGGATGAAAACTACTTGAATTAGAGAGCGGACACCATGCTGAATGTTTAAAACACACTAAGTGACCCCGTGATCTAGTTTTTGGCCCGGCATGGCCCATGTTCGAACTGGCATAGACATTACCTAGATACAACTTCTGACCAAGTTTGGGGAAGATTGGATGAGAACTACTTGAAACAGAGAGCGGATACCATGATGAATGTTTGAAACACACTAAGTGACCCCGTGACCTAGTTTTTGACCCAGCATGACTCATGTTTGAACTTGGTCTAGACATTATCTAGTACAACTTCTGACCAAGTTTAGTGAAGATTGGATGAGAACTACTTGAAAACTTGAAACAGAGAGCAGACACGAAAAGTGTGCCGGACAGACATACAGACAGACAGACAGACAAACAGACAGACCGACAATGTGAAAACTATATGCCGCCCGTTGGGGGCATAAAAAGTCGTGTTCTTACTTCAACTCTTTATCATGTTCAATGTTAGGTTTAAAGGGAGACAAATCAAATTCAACAAATAAATTAACCGTGCTCTGGGAAAATGCATGTAAGTTAAATGCAGTCCCAGATTAGTCTGTGCAGTCTGTATAGGCTAATCAGGGACGACACTTTCTGCCAAATCTGGATTTTTGCTTAGGAGGAACTTCCTTTAAATGAAAAATACCATAAAAGCAGAAAGTGTTGTCCCTGATTAGCTTGTGTGGACTGCACAAGGTGATCTGGGACGACACCTTAAGCATATGCATTCAACCCTGTTATCCGAGAGCAATGCTCAAATAAGCCTACAATCCAATACTAAATTGTAACCTACAATCCAATACTAAATTGTAACCTACAATCCAATACTAAATTGTAACTCAAGCAAACACTTTTAATAAAGATTCAGCATCATTGAGCATGCCATCACAGAGCAGCAATTTTCCTCCTTCTTTATAAAGTACCGGTAAACGGTACTTTTCCAATCGAGCGAAAATTTCCAAATTCCCAATCGGCATCTGAAAAAATCCCAATAGATATCCGAATTTTTTCTCAAAACGACCGAAAGTTTCGTAACAAAACCCAACTTTCGGCAAGCGAACAAAGAAAATCGTATAGTTGTGTGTAACCACGCGCTCAATTAATTTCGGGTTTTATTATTCAGCGCGTGCAATCAATAGAGTCGTTACTGTTTCTGGTTCTTTTGTCAGGCAGCCAGCATACTGTTTTACGTCGGTTTGTAACCTTGCCTCTGTGGAAAGGGTGTTCAGTCTAATGAACAATCTTTGCACAAACAATCGGAACTGTCTATCACACGACACATTGACAGCACTAATGATGCTGTGCAGAGAGGGATGCCAGCAACTGATAGATGATCAAACATCAAAGATTGTTGAAAATTTCAAAAAAATAAAAGACAGAGACATTGCTTTACTTTATGCAAAAAATTAAACATGTTGTAAGTTTCATAAACACAATAAAACCAAATAGCAAGCATAACTTGGGGAAATTACTATAGCACGTCTATCAAATAAATATTAGAAAAATACATTTTCTATCAAATAGTTTCCACTTTAATTGTACTGAGACACGAAAATATTTTATTTATTACCAAATTTCACATAAACATGAGACTAAGCAATGATAAATGTCACACCTTAAAGAAATTGAGGCGCAAAAAAGAAGACATTCTTCAACAATTCACTATCTAGTCTTATTTAACATCTTTAATCTAAATATTAGATGGTCTGATTACACGCCTCGCTTCACGCCCAAACATAGCATCCAAGGTATCTATTAACAATCCCATTTTAATCCCGACATAAACTCCCCACCTTGCAGAAAAAAATTAAATTTCAATAAATTCTCGAATCCTTCGAAAAAACTTTTTCGAACCACTAAAAACTTTTTGCTAAAAACAGTCCCCACGTAACTTTTTTATATTATTTCTTTTAATCATTTAATGTTATACAACCTTTTAAGTACCAGCAGGTGATATAAATAGGTGAAACTGGTAAACATTACGATGATAAGACAGACAACTTTTAAAAAATGTTTTGGTTGGTTGCACCAATGCCCATGTTAGCAGTGTTTCATTGCAGCTATGGGTGCTAAGGCCCATTGGAGCTTGTCGAGCACTGTTGAGCCTGTCGCATACCGTTGACGGATATTTCGCAGTTCAGTGTCATTTATAATAAATAAACATTGTTGATGGATGCCACATACCAAATCTTATGACACTCTGCGCTGATATCAAATTATGCCCGCCATTTAAGGATCATAGGTCAACAATGAAATAAAGACAAGAATTTTACAATCTAGAACACATAACCGCATAATGCATACCAAAATACAGTATCAAGCAGGGCTCACGCTGGGCTCAAATTTTAGTGACTTCTCTCTGGACACTGATTTAGGGAGAAGTGAGGAGACTCTAGGGAGAAGTGGAAAGACTCGGACACAAGGGTTTGCATGTAGGGCATTACAACACACATATATGTGTAGCACATTATTGAAGTATACCACTGTAGTACACATAATTATATTTCTTTTGTGTATCTTAATTTTTCCAGCAGTTCTAATTAACCAAGTAATAATAGGCACGACAGATAAATAACATTTTACTAGCTCTATATTCAATCCATTTTGATGTAAATATCATATTATACAGACTAAAGTATTTCAAAGATAATATGTTTATGAAGCAGTAGATAACATAAGCTTAATAAAACTGTCAGACCAGATAAATATTTATGTTTGAAATATGACATTTAGCATATCATGCTTTCTTAATAATTATTTGTTATTTTTTATAGTCTTTCCAATTGCAATTTCATGTGAATACAATTCGAAATATGATAACCCACACCATTTTGACATCACCATGGGCGTAAAAAACAGCCAACTTGTGTTATACATTCCATTATTCATTATATGAGAAGAAACCACATAACTCAAAATGCCCAAGAGGTAATGAATTTCTCCTATTCAAATGATGGGAAATGTTTAATAGATAACATAAGCTTAATAAAACTGTCAGACCAGATAAATATTTATGTTTGAAAAATGACATTTAGCATATGCTTTCTTAATAATTATTTGTTATTTTTTATAGTCTTTCCAATTGCAATTTCATCTGAATAAAATTCGAAACACCCCATCTGTATTCTTCATTCTATTTTTTCTTTAAAGAACTTCAAAATTAAATTATAATCGACGAAAAATAATGTATCCGAAAACGACAGTCCGAAAAATTGTACGCGTTATGCACATGAAACGAATTGAGCATATCGTTTGACAGGAAAATAATGAAAACCGGAAACCTAGCAAATACGTAATTAATATACAATTTTATTGACACATTGCTTTACGATAGCATAGTTTGTGGGTAAAAAAAACTTAATTATCACCTTTTAATTTCAAACGATAATCGGTAGAAAGGTGTAACATCATCGACATAGATCTTATTATTTAATTATCATCCTTTTGTTAATTCAGATCGATAGTCGGTAGAAATGTAATTTGATCAACTGAGAATTATCTTTTTTTATTGTTAGGCTCCTTTTTATTTGTTTATCTTTAAATACGACGTTTGCCATCGGCCGCTATATAGCGTTGGCAGAAGACAATATCAACTGTGTATTTCCAAGTATACAGTGGCTGCGCATGAATTATTATGTGTGAGCGAACTCAATGTTGATTGGCCAGCTACCATGTGACTTGAATGCTGACTTGAACGATATCGATCGCCGATTCGATAAGTTTGGAGGTTGGGCGAATCGGGGCGGGGTTTACCTAAAATTACCTGTCGCTCAATCCAGGCTGCGACAGTATATTGGAAAATTGAGTCAGACCTTGACATCGAGAAAACCGGATGTAAACAAATTCCGATAAGAGAGAGACTGGAAGTGGCTTTTTATCTACAATTTCTGAAATTGTAGGCGACGTTTGGCGTAAGAAAGCGACTTAGACACGTTTCCCCCTGGCGCGAGCCCTGAACCACTGCGTCAAATGGCTTACAATGAACTGGCGTCTCATGGACAAGTGATGTTTTATCGTAAAATAACTGTTAATATGTAACTGGTCATTATTACTATGCAGTAATCTAATATACATATAAATGTCTTACATAGTACTGAAGATGAGCTTAAAATATAACAAGGGCTGTTTGTAAAACATGCATGTCCCCCATATGGGCTGTCCGTTGTAGTGGCAGCCATTGAGTGAATACGATTTTTGTCACTGTGACCTTGACCTTTGACCTAGTGAACTGAAAATCAATAGGGGTCATCTGCAAGTCACGATCAATGTACCTAAGAAGTGTCATGATCCTAGGCAAAAGCGTTCTTGAGTTATCATCCGAAAATCTTTTACGATTTCGGGTCACCATGACCTTGACCTTTGAATTTGTGACCTCAAAATCAATAGGGGTCATCTGCAAGTCATGAACAATCTACCCATGAAGTTTCATGATCCTAGGCATATGCGTTCTTGAGTTATCATCCGGAAACCATTTTACTATTTCGGGTCACCGTGACCTTGACCTTTGACCTAGTGACCTCAAAATCAATAGGGGTCATCTGCAAGTCATGATCAATCTACCCATGAAGTTTCATGATCCTAGGCGTATGCGTTCTTGAGTTATCATTCAAAAACCATTTTACTATTTCTGGTCACCGTGACCTTGACCTTTGACCTAGTGACCTCAAAATCAATAGGGGTCATCTGCGACTCATGATCAATGAACCTATGAAGTTTCATGATCCTAGGCCCAAGCGTTCTTGAGTTATCGTCTGACAACCACCTGGTGGATGGACCGACAGACCGACCGACCGACAGACCGACATGAGCAAAGCAATATACCCCCTCTTCTTCGAAGGGGGGCATAAATATGCATCGTTAACAACAGTGAAAATCACAAGGCAAGTGACAGCACTTGAATTCGGACAAGTAATTCGGATACGAAATTAAATAATCCACTGGCGTACAACCAGAATATTGTTTATGTGTAAAATGGCTGTGAATAATATGGGCCGTAATGCATATATATGTTTTGGCTGTCATATGCCCTGTGTAAATGCTCAGGTGAATAAAAAGAAATTATACAGATGCACAACAGATTAAAAGGTAACAGTTAACAGATCATGTTAAAAGTTAGTGTTTGGTTTTAAAGTTCATGGTCATTGTCCTGATATGCAGCGCATATCAATATTATCCACTGAAGATAAAAGGAATAATGAAAATTTGTTTCTCTAACAAACATTTTTATTAGGGATAAAGATGTGTTATTTTAATTGTTTTTCTTTTTTAGTTTATAATATAACAACTGACTGATTGTCTTTAAAAGTTATTAACAGCCTTATAAAAACCTTATGTTTTAGTCATCTGCTAGAATAAGTCCCATTTAGGACCGATCGCTACATTTCCCCCGGATTCTGAAAACTTCTCCCTATTTTTAAAAACTTCTCCCTACTGTGAGCCGAGGGAGAAGTGACTTCTCCCTAAAATCTGAGCCAAGCTAGAGCCCTGTACTTGTTATAAACCTATATTTTTAGCTCTAAAATTGCACAAAGAGCCCCTGGCTTAGGCGTATCATGTTAAGTAGATTATTTGTAACAAATTTACAAAGACACAATCTGGAACCAATTGTTTGCAGTTTGCACCCATTGTTTCAAAATATTGGAGTCCCAGGGACACACTGATGTAGGTTTCAAAATGAATCACTGCACATTTTTCGTCTATATAGGCCAGATATTATGTGTTTTTGTAAGTAATATACACTTGGAGACTTTTCTAACGCAACACTTTCCAAACTTGAATATCTCAGTAATTTGTTAAGAATTTGATTTTAAGTTTTACATGTGATCATTATAATACTTTCTGAGCAAGCTCACTGTGAAATCATTCATCCTTGAAGATCGAACGCTTTAGCACGTGGGGTGTAAATGGTTTCATCCATTTGCACGTGGAAATGGTGAAATGCAATATTATTATAAATTGATTTCAATTTTATCACTATAAGTTGATTCTTACAACAGGATAACATAAAATAGTTAAAAACAAGAGTGCCAAACTGTCACACAATACACCCGTTTGAAGGTTTTGTGCAACTTGATAACTTTACCTTGACCCATATTTGTACTTGTCAGGCCTACATATCATCTAGACACAACTTCTGACCAAATTTGGTGAAGATCAGATGGAAACTACTTCAATTAGAGAGCAGACACCATGCTAAATCCTTGAAATGCAGTAAGTGACCCCGTGACCTAGTTTTTGACCCAGCATGACCCATATTCGAACTTGGCCTAGATATTGTCTAGAAACAACTTCTGACCAAGTTTGATGAAGATCAGATGAAAACTATTTGAATTAGAGAGCGGACACTGCTGTGGACGCCGCCCGCCAACCGCCCACAAAGGGGGAAACTATGATACGTCCCGTTTTGAAAAAACGGGCGTATAAAAATGTATGGGTCACATGAATATTTAGGAGCGCATTTTGGCTAATTGCAGGTTACCTGCAAATGACTTTTGAAGACTTTTCTAACGCAGCACTTTTCAAACTTGAATTTCTCTATAATATATTCATATACTGAGTATATCTCTTACAAGTAAAGATTTTCATTTCAAATTGTAGATGTGATCATTTGACTACATTTGGTGGAAGCTAATGATAAATACATTCATCCGTGACGATCAGACGCTTAAGCACATGGGGTAGGTAGCATTCAATTTGCCAAAATGCTTGGTTACGCTTCTGAATATTCATATGAGCCATACATTTTTTTATAATTAATCTTATGTTTTCCTGGTGTAAGAAACCATCTCAAATGAGGAAATTGAAATAAATTTATAATAATATTGCGTTTCACCATTTCCATGGACGAAGCTGTACATACCCAATGTGTTTAAGCGTCAAATCGTCACGGATGAATGATTTTATCATGAGCTTGCTCAGAATGTAGTCAAATAATCACATTTAAAATTTTAAATACAAATCTCAACCCCTTACTGAGAAATTCAAGTTTGAAAAGTGTTGCGTCAGAAAAGTCTCCAAGTGTACTGATTACTGACTACAGTAAAGGTTGCATGATTTATCATTTTAAGTGTCATGCTTTTAAGTAAAATGTCCCGATGATTTTTATGGAATGTCCCAATTTGGACCAGAACAATTCAGGCATGTATGTCCTTATGGTACTAAACAATAACAATGTTAAATTGTCTTAAAACGTTCCTTTGCTTCTGTAACAGGGCTTGCACTAAGAAATAAATTTTGGAAGTCCTGACTTCCTGACCTTTACTTAAGGAAGTCCCAATCAGAAATATTGGAAGTCCAAACAACTTAAATGGTGATGTTAAAGGAATGTCAACTGTGTTAATGATCACAAACTCTTCAAATCCATTTTGGGTAACTGTACATCTGTGAAAGTCACTAGATATATCATACAAGGGATGAATTTTATTTTGCTTTATTCACAAACAATTAAAATAGTCAACAACAAAGTCACAATGAATCGCACAATGCGGTGGTTCAATTGCTTTGGGGTTTTTTGTTTTCTGATTAGATTCATTTTCATCAATTTCTAATATACGTTTTGAAAAGATTACCCTAGGCCTTACCAATAGGAAGAAGTGACTTCTCCTTTTTTCTGAAAGATTTTCTGAAGATCTATCAGATCTAGTATATCTACTACTGTTTATCCGAATACTATACATATCTGAAATATGTACACTTAATAATGCCTTACCTGTTTAACTTTAATAATCCAAATTGTCATTGTTGTTATCTGGTTTAAGAAACCTTATCAAATGTTTGTTAAATCCAGTTAATGCTTTCTCCATTATTTAATGAAAATTGCTTGTAATTTGAATTGCCAGCTTTGAATTGAACGCGGGTTGAATGTTGAAATATGTCTGCCATTTGCATTTATGTTGAAGGTCATGACGTTGCAATTTAATTCTACTCGGATAATTTCTCAATGTTAATGTGTAGTATTGTGACTTGTTAATATAAAAACTGAACTGTGATTCCAGTCTATATACGATGGGTGTTACTCGTAATTATCGATGGATTAACAAACTGACAAAACTCACTGGACTTACAGGGGTTTTTTTTACTAAGAAAGTGACGCCGATATTCGGCGTCTTCCCCTACCAGAATTTTTCCCCTAAAAATACCATTTCCCCTCCAAAAATATAATTTTTCACCAAAATATAATATTTTACCCTCAAAGAAATGTTTTTTTTCTTTTGGGAAGTCGACACTTATCCAATTTGTACTATGTACGACGATCTCGCTCTCTCTCTCTCTCTCTCCCGGCGAACACTCAAATCTGGGAATCCCAGTGATTCTATATATAGCTCTTATATTACGTCATGAAAACCGGGCAACTAATCGTATTAATCATGTGACTATTTTACTGGATTCCTGTCTTGCGCGAGAAGGGTGTTTCGTCAATTAATTACCGGAAACCAGTCGAATTTTCATCCAGGTTATGTGAAAGCCAAGATATAAACGTTAAAACAGAAAAAAGTCTCACAATTGGCGTTCATACACGAACAAAATAAAACGTTCGGACTCGGAAAATATTAATTGAGTTGACGCATTTTTTAAGAATGAATCATCAAAAACCGTTAAAACCCAGCAGGATTCGGAGGTACATGTAATCAACATCGATTAATACTGTCTGATTATTGTTAAAGTGAAAGTAGACAATCGGCAGCTGCCGCACCTTTCCCTTCCAATGCTGTAGCTGATCTAGATCGTCAACCCATTCATCATGAAATTGAAATCATAATATTGACATCGTTCCCCGGCCCCAGTTGAAAACATTTCCCATTATAAGATCTACGCCTGCAACTTTATTTAGGACTTTGACTTTAAAATCATACTTGTTCATGTGCTTAAGAACAAAAAGGCCAGAGACATGCCTCTTTTTCTTAAAAAAAACCCCTGAAGTCTGTAGGTGAGTTATAGACATTGAAATGAACAGTTTTTATTTTTTCCCCAAATATGTCTCTTTCGCGCTCGATTTTCCCCTTTTACCCAGCGTCCAGCGTCTTCCCCTCTTTCTAAAAAAAACCCCTGACTTAATACAGTAGTGGATCTACGTAATTAAAAGACCTTTGATCAATTTAGTTTTCTTTAATTATTTTTGCCGACTTTCTTTAATCATGATGTATGCCAAAAACCTGCAATTATCAGATGGTCAATCAATTATCACGTAATCATTAGACAACTAACGGCATGCGCTAAGAGGCACGAGTGTATCGTTATAGCAACTGCTTTGTCACGGTCAATTTGCGATCCGTGCGGGGGTAAATTGTGTAACCGTTATTTAAACAACAAACAATAAACTTGCTTATCGCCTGCGGGGAAAAATAATCGGTGCAAAACACATCGAGTCTGCAGAAAGCAGTGTTGATTGAAGCATTATTTAAATCGACAGCTTACGTAACGGTTTGCTATTTTCAGCATATGACCAATTTTTTGGAAGTACAGTCGACATTATGGGGTTTTGTTATCAGCGTATGGAAACAATTATCGGGTGTAATATACGGCCGTATGCCACTTATAAGTGCAAGCCCTGCTGTAACTATATATATATATATATATATATATATATATATATATATATATATATATATATATATATATATATATATATATATATATATATATAACATGTCATAATATCATTAAACAAGAGCACCACCTAGCGGATGCAGACTGCTTATCTATTTTTCTTTTTAAAGTAGAAGGGCCTATCTCAATACTTAAATCAAAAAGTAAGAGGGGTAGGGGTGGAGAGGGGTGTATAGGTGAATAGTGTGGGGTTGTGGTCATTTTTTACAGTATCTTCCAAAAATAATATAACTTTGACCTTTGACCTTTCAGGATGACCTTGACCTTGACCTTTCACCACTCAAAATGTGACACTTTTTCTGTTTAGTCATCATTGTCCTAGTAACTAGAGATGCATGGTCACTGGCGAAATACATAGTAGACAACAATGACGTACATTCGACCATATCTGGCAGTCAACATAGGGTTAATTATACACAAACTGCTTATATAAACAGCTTATATAAACAGGTTAAATAAGCCTAAATAGTAAGAAATAATTTAACAACCAAAAAGTGATGGACATTGTTATAACCCGTTTATAGTTATATTTTTTATGGTTATGAGCTTATGTCAAAGTGATGGATAAGGCTGTTTACTCCTTAAAACAAGTGGGTCAACGCCAAGGTAACTATTTTTGTATAAAACGGACCGTGTTAGAGCCTCGAGCCGAGCCTTTTGTGGTAGCGCACAATGAACATCCCAATTTCTGGCTTCACGGGATAGTGCAAGAGAGACGGACATTTGGACATTTGTTTTTCTGGACAGATTATATTTTGTGTTGGAGTATCTCGTTTATTTCTTTACTGATTATTTCTTGTCTCAATTTCTTAAAGAAGAATTACATACTAATAAGAATAAGATACGTTTACAATACAATATATATACGAACATTTAATCAAGAATAAAAGTTGTTATATGCTAGAAAAAGACTTGTTGCCTTATTTTGCAAACTGATGAGTAATTTACGAACCTGGGACATTTAAGTCAAAACAAAAAATTACACAACGCGACTTAAAACGAACTTTGAGAACCAATAGATAACATAAGGACAGAAGTGCCACAAAAATGTGCAGCTCCATGAGATACACATGCATGCCAATATCAAGTTGCTATCTTAAGCGACAACGAAGTTATGAGCATTTTTCTAAACATAAACGTGAAACCTAAATGCAAAGTGTGACGGAAAGACAGACGGACTGACGGTCCGATCACTATATTCCCTCCTTCGGGGGAATAAAAAAGAATTTTTTGGGTGGTAGGAAGGTCGGGGTGAGATCGGGGGGAAGGTTGAAAGGGGGGTATAGTTAGATGGTGTGGTAATTTATTAGATGATCTTTCAAAAATAAGAAAAAAAAAGGGAAAAAAAAAATTGGAGGGGGGATATTCTGGGGTGGAGCGTGGGGGATGGTTTGGGTGGAGTTTATTGTGGTTTGTCAGGTAAGTGTTGTTTTGTCAAAGTATGAATCATATCTGATCAAAATAAAGAAGTCATGGGGATTAAGCAAATTTTAATAATTTGACCTTGAGAGTCAAGGTCATTCAAAGGTCAAGGTCAAGTTCTACTTGCCAGGTACAGTACCCTATGGTAGTATGAAAGTATTTGAAGTTTGATAGCAATAGCCTTGATACGAATTTCATAACTCCACATGACCAATACAAAATGTTTGACATCTAAACTGACAGTCAAGTCTGCAATTTCTGTTATGAGGTTATTTTAACATTCGATGTCCGTGTGACCCAACAAGTTTACTTACGTATATAGTTATAAAACCGCTCCCTGACTAATAATGTGTCCTTCCGGCCACTAAATCATAGGTCAAAGCATCTCCACATGTTGTGATTTTGGCGGAACATCCTGCCACGTCGCCTTGAATAGTGAAATTAAGTTGACGTCATCATTATTATTGTTGTTTATTAATGTCAGTTATACATTTTAACGTTATTAAAAAAGTTCAAACCTGGATTGCATATCTCTTCACATTAACAACCAAACTACAGTTTTAATACGATCGCCAACAGTACATAATTATCAAAAACCTTTGACCTTTATGTTTATAAACGTCCTAAATATCCATCCCAGTAACTGCCATACTCATTTTGCAGTTCCGTTTATAACTAGGGTTCGCAGCTTGGACCAAATTGGCTCTGTTATAAAAGAGTTCCAGTTTATCAATATCTGAGGTTTTTCGTGTGAAAATTGCACAACTTTTTAATATGCATTCGACCTTTGACCTTCGATTTTCTAATTAAAAATTTTCTTGCAAATTTTTTATATCAAAACAATTTTAATCTGATATAAATGTGTACAATTTAAAAACTGGTATCTTTCAATTTTCCTTTCCAGGATGGTTTTTAACTCCGACCAATTAGAAATAGTGTATTAAAATACCGAAGTTAAACAGCCAATGAGCAGCAGTGTACTGAAACCCAGCATGTAAACTCCTTCTTTAGGTAGATTCATGTTCATGAATGTGATTTTGAAATTAATACATAAATCAAATATAAATCTACTTCAGGAGACTTCGTTAGTTTTTACAACGTTTAACCATAGCCAGATAAGGAAACCTGCAAAGCCCTCTTGAGGGCATGCTTTAAAATGGAGCGCATCCATTTAAAATATGTGCCATGATATCCTAAGAAGAACCTCCGAGTATATTTCATGATGATTAGGCAAACAATATGACTTCTAGAGTGTTCTTAGTGTTAGCAAAAGCTGTATAAGGAAAACTGACCGCCCCTCTGGCAGCCATGTTTTTCAATGGACCAGAACCATTTTTGAATTCAGCATTAGAACAGAATGATGGCCTGAGCAAGTTTCATGAAAATAAGGCAAACCATGTGACTGCTAGAGTGTTCACAAACTTACTTAAAAATATTTAGTTTGTTATAAAAGTTGCAATTCAATGTATATTTTCCTGAACGATCACTAATGCTTTTACTATCTTCTTATACCAGCACTCGCCAGCTTAGTGTTGTCTTTTACATCTTATCAGAGATAAAGATCTATTGACTTTGTCACGCGCTAATGCTTTTGCGATATGAATGCACATTTTTATTGTTATTGCACCTGTTTCATTTGTGTTCTTCATTTTTGCGACTCGAAACGACTGTCGTGTGACCGTTGTTTTCAGTTTAAACATGACTTTCGAAGTGAAATAATTTTATACTGGCCGTTGGCCGCTATGGACAATTGACCGTTATTCTCAAGTGTATTATAGAATGATTTTCGTGGGGGGGATCCAGACTGACCGTTGACTGCAATTGACCCTTATTCTCAAATGACCGTTGAACAATTACTACTATGTCAGCCTTCAAGACGTTTCTTTATTTATAGAAAACATTTTGATCCCTCAGCATGGCTATTTTTAACTTCATCAAGTAATGTACAAAACCACACTACCCCAGAGGTCATGAATAAGCAGTTAACATGCAACATGTGCACACATATTTAGAAAATATGTAGAGAATGTAAAAAGGTGGATGTACATTTATGACAAGTGTTTGGATGTTCATATATGTGAAATACAGAAACAGAAATATGGTTAGACAATTATGCCTTATTAAAAGACTGCATAATACAGGGTTAATATTATGATACTTTAGCCTTATCCTGTGGAATTTCAATGAATATAACTAAAACTTATTATACAGTATAAATTTACCCCCACAACGTATGAAGTAGGAATAATGCTTTTTACCAACTTTCTATCTGAATCAAGTCTAAAATCATGGCCCATGCCAAATAAATGGACTATCAGTTTCATAAAAAAAATTAAACTATCCTGCATAGGAAAATACTCTAAATGTTGTTTTTTGGAAAACCTTTTTGATAATTTGTGGTGAATTCATTTTGAAATGTGGAAACCTTTTCTATAATTTTGCTTTTGTTGTTTAAGCAGTATCTACAGTCAGTTTTGATCTGTGACATGCACAGTTATTGGATACACCTCCAGCGATTTTCCTCCTTCTTTATAAAGTACCGGTAAACGGTACTTTCCCAATCGAGCGAAAATTCGCAAATTCCCAATCGGCATCTGAAAAAATCCCAATATCGGCGTCCGAACTTTTTCTCAAAACGATCGAAAGTTTCGTAACAAAACCCAACTTTCGGCTAGCGAACAAAGAAAAGTTTTATAATTCAGCGCGTGCAATCAATAGAGTCGTTACTGTTTCCGGTTTTCTTGTCAGGCAGCCAGCGTACTGTTTTACGTCGGTTTGTAACCTTGCCTCTGTGGAAAGGGTGTTCAGTCTAAAGAACAATGTTTGCACGACCAATCGGAACCGTCTATCACAGGACACATTGACAGCACTAATGATGCTGTGCAGATAGGGATGCCAGCAACTGATAGATGATCAAACATCAAAGATTGTTGAAATTTTCAAAAAAATGAAAGACAGAGACATTGCTTTACAAGAGATTTAAACAACTAGTAATTGATTTTGTGTGTTCTCTATACTATTTTGCTATTTATATCAACTTTATTACTTAATGGTCTTTAAGGCATGCCTGCAAATATTATTTTAATGGGTATGTTCAATTAAGAATGAACTGTATGATGTATTCAACAAGACCCAAACTTCACGACGCGATTTTCCCAATTTAAGGATTTCACGACTCGATTTTTCCCAATTTTGAGGTTTTCACGACTCAATTTTTCCCAATTGGACCGGTAATGGTACTTTTCCCAATTGGACAAGGAAAATCGCTGACCTCTGTGTGGAGGGCGTGTATCCAGCTGCCTCAGCAATGATTGGCTGATATGATAACCCAGAACAATTTGATTGACAGCTGGCATGTCAGTTGTCAAGGGTGACAGGCGCAATGAACCTGAAAATCTTTAAGCGGGCAAGTGGAGTTATTGCTTGTCGAACTACACAAGCGAGAATAATTATGCTCACTGAAGTCACGCACAAATCTGCACCAAACTCTATAAAGCTATGAAAATCAGATTATAGAGACAATTCAAGCGCATGAAAAAAATGGGGTCCATGGCCGACTAAAGATATATTGTCCATTGCGTAAAATATCACCATATACAGAATCTGCAGTGAAGTCATGTCTGGCAATATGGATATTAAAAACTGGCCAGTCTCTGGACATAAACTGACAATAGGGGAAATACAAGGACAAGTGAATTGAAGATGCTTATAATATGTCATGGTTAATATAAGAAATGAGACATTTCATAATGAATACTAATACATGTACTAGAAAACAAGAGGGCCATGGGCCCAAAAGTGCTCACCTGAAATCCAGGAACCATATATTATGAGGTGTTGTTAAGAATAATCAAAGTACTTAATAAAACATTAATTTCTTGGCACATTTTTATTTTCGAGCTGAGATATCATTAGAACAAATGTTGTGACCAAGTTTCAGGAATATTTTTCAAAAAAGGATATCAGTAAAACTCCCCAATTATGCTTTGTCGATATATATGGGGTAATTGTGTGGAAAAAAGTGAGACCTTGAGAAAATCTAATATTAGCCTCAGTGACCTTGACCCCAGTGACCTCAAACCTTATCAAATTAGGTAGAGGTCCATGCAAGGTACCTACATGCCAAATATGAAAGAGATCGGTAAAGTATTGAAGGTGCTATGAGAAACTGTAACAAAAGTGTGACAGAAAAATCTATTATTAGCCTTGGTGACCTTGACCTTGACCCCAGTGATCACAAACGTCATCAAAAGGTAGAGGTCCATGCAAGGTATCTACATGCCAAATATGAAAGAGATCGGTAAAGTATTGAAGGTGCTATGAGAAACTGTAACAAAAGTCTATTATTAGCCTTGGTGACCTTGACACCAGTGACCTCAAACCTCATCAAAATGTAGAGGTCCATGCAAGGTATCGACATGCCAAATATAAAAGAGATCAGTAAAGTATTGAAGGTGCTATGAGAAACTGTTACAAAAGTGTGACGGAAAAATCTATTATTAGCCTTGGTGACCTTGACCTTGACCCCAGTGACCTCAAACGTCATCAAAAGGTAGAGGTCCATGCAAGGTATCTACATGCCAAATATGAAAGAGATCGGTATAGTATTGAAGTGATATGAGAAACTGTAACAAAAGTCTATTATTAGCCTTGGTGACCTTGACCTTGACCCCAGTGACCTCAAACGTCATCAAAAGAGAGAGGTCCATGCAAGGTATCTACATGCCAAATATGAAAGAGATCAGTTAAGTATTGAAGGTGCTATGAGAAACTGTAACAAAAGTCTATTATTAGCCTTGGTGACCTTGACCTTGACCCCAATGACCTCAAACGTCATTAAAAGGTAGCGGTCCATGCAAGGTATCTAGATGCCAAATATGAAAGAGATCGGTAAAGTATTGAAGGTGCTATGAGAAACTGTAACAAAAGTGTGACCGAACGGAAGTACAAAAGTGCGGAAGGACAAACTGGCAACTATATGCTCCCGATATATATATATGGGGAGCATAAAAAGTTACTTGTAGATTGCTAACAAGATTTTTTTTAATTGACCTTAATGATGCCATGTAATTGGTTTTAAACTCTGAAGCCAAAATTTAATTGGGCAAATGTTCTGACCAAGTTTCAAGAAGATTAGACAATAAATACATGTTTCACTATAGCCATAAAAGGAAAACTGCCCCGGCCCATGGCGACCATGCTTTTAAACAGACAAAAAACTTGCCTGAGATATCATTCCCAAGTTTTTCATGAAGATTTGAAAATAAAGTTGGCTTCCAAAGTGTTTACAAGGTTTTATTATAGCCATATAAGGGAAACTAACCTGCCCCTGGCTGCCATGTTTTTTCAATGAACCAGGACCATTTTCAAACTCAGCTCAGATGATATAAGAAAATATGTTCTGAGCAAGTTTCAGGTCCGTTTGTTTTGTGATCAGGTACGGGCTTTTTTAAATACCAGGAATACCCATGCAATGTTTAATGGGCATTTAACAATAATATATCATACTTGAGAAGATTCTTGGTATATCATGGTATACCAGGCACCACAGTTTTTCAAGGCCAGGGTTTTTTATCTGATTTTGGGGAATGGGCCTGGCCTTTTTTGAGGGGAAAAAAAAGCGCGCAAATGCCTGATTTGGGGGAAAAAAATCATGCGAAACGCCGGATTTTGGGGAAAATAAGGAAAGTCTTAAATAATCAATTTAACATATTTTGCTGTTTTTTAAATAAATTCAAGGCAACAGATAATTTAATTATGCAATATGTTATATTTTCTACACTGGATAAGGTTAACTTATGTATTTAAAGTTAAAAAAAAAATTATTTCAATAATTAATTATCTAAATCTGAAATAAATGTTTTGATATACTCTATAATGCATGAAATGCACATTTTCCACGAGGAAAATCTAGGTTTTCAATAGAATTCTCCTAAGTAACTGTCCATGATTTTATTGTGAACGAGTACAGATTACCGACCAATTAGTGTGCTTGGTATAAGCCACTGAAATTATCGATAAATATTGAAACGGGATTATTCACGCATGACTAATTTACAACCGAGGGAATCTTCGCGGCCTTAGGACCATACTCTGATACTAGTCAGCGAAGTAGTTTGGACAAAGGGCAATTAAGATAATATCAATAAGGGTGCGGAAAACAGCAGGTGCTCATGTCATGAAAAGGCAGGGTGGCGACCTTTGGAAAGGGCAGCGTCGCGCTAAATGGCTTAGAAAGGGGGCAAAACAGCCTGAGAAAAACACTATTAGACTGTGGAAGTTTGCACAAGACCCACCCAGTAATTAGGAGAGTTGAACCCATACAGTTTGTGACTATCAATTCCTTAGTGAGAACACAGAACAAAGGGAAATAATTCTGCCAAAACTTATCATCGCAACAAATTCCTTTTTCATCAATCATCTACACCTTAAAATAATTCCACTTTGAAAGCCTAAGCGAGATACACCCAATATTGAAAAGGATTTATAAACAAACATTTTTTGGGGGAAACCTTTATGTTTACAACAGCCGAACATAAGCTGTCAATGTAGAAGTGCACAAACACAAAGACAAACACATTTGTGCACATCTTGTTCAAACATATTAATTTTTGTGAAAAAGTGATTACCTTCAGTCTGTAGGATTATAGCGGGCAGTTTTTATCAAATGAAAAAATGGCGGCTATTATGATTATTTATGATAATGAAATAAATATTTCCAAATGGGCAATTTAACTTTTGCCTAACAATCACAACTTTAACCGCTAATTTTTGGTGTCAATAACGGCAACTGAAGAAAATTCACAACAAAGGTTAAATGAGCATTAAATAACAACTTTACAACAAATCACAAAATAAACATTCCTTTTAAATAACATAATAACATGCTCATAAATTTGGTAAAACAAATATTTTCTTTTCATTATTACAATGTCCCCACTTTTTGTGGCAAAAATAAGCAGTGTTTTGTTTTCACCACTTTGAGAATGGGGCCTGGCCCCTTTGGATTGGGAAAAATTCTTTTTTTTTTCCCACTAATTTTGGGAAATAAGTGTTGATTTTTTGCTAACAAACACTCTTAAATTGGGCCTACAAGTGATTTGAATATAATGTTAACTAAAGTTCATATTACAGAGCCAGACCCGAATTGGAACGAAAACAAGATGTGTTTGTGAAACACAATGTCCCCCTATATGACTTTGACCTTGAAGGATGACCTTGACCTGACCCTTCACCACTCAAAATGTGCAGCTCCTTGAGATACACACGCATTTCAAATATAAAATTGCTAACTTCAATATTGCAGAAGTGACATTACATGAGCAATATTGACCCATATATTTGGCCTTGAAGGATGACCTTGACCTTTCACCACTCAAAATGTGCAGCTCCATGAGATACACATGCATGCCAAATATCAAGTTGCTATCTTCAATATTTCACAAGTATTCATAAAATAAGCGATTTGGGCCACATATATTTGACCTCTGACCTTGAAGGATGACTTTGACCTTGACCTTTCACCACTCAAAATGTGTAGCTCCATGAGATACACGTGCATGCCAAATATCAAGTTGCTATCTTCAATATTGCAAAAGTATTTATAAAATAAGCGATTTGGGCCACATATATTTGACCTCTGACCTTGAAGGATGACCTTGACCTTGACCTTTCACCACTCAAAATGTGCAGCTTCATGAGATACACATGCATGCCAAATATGAAGTTGCTATCTTCAATATAGCAAAAGTTATTGCAAAATGTTAAAGTTGGCGGAAACCAACCAACAGACCAACCAACCAATAGACCGACCAACCAACCAACAGACAGGGCAAAAACAATATGTCCCCCACTACTATAGTGGGGGACATAAAAATCACTGATAAGTTTTATTTAATTATTCATTACATTACTGGAATAGGGTATTATAACTGCATTTATCTAAGAAATGCATAAAAAGCATAGTAAAACAGGTTCCTGTTATTAGTTCATGCATAAATCTATTAGCTGTTGTTTGTAATGGTTTGGAGGATTGACATTCCACAACCTAGATGTATTGTGCAGGATAAACAGAACTTTGCACTGATAACCCAAATTAAAAGACTCCATCAGCTCCATTAAAGCCCTTTCAAGGCAAGTCATTATTTGCGCCAAGTACTTTGCACCCTAACCCTTACCCACCAAATATATATAACACAATTTAGAAAAAATATAAGAGTATTATAATTAACATTTTGAATATTGTATTTGTCAGGTATCAACAGCAGTACAACATTGTATTTTCTCTTCTTGCAGACAGTGTTTCTCGTTAAGAGATTAGAGTTAAATGATTAAACTGCAAACATGGATACATTAAATGAAATACCAATTTAAAAAATAATCAATGTCATTCTTATAAGCTCTATAAAAAAGGAAATGAGCTATAAAATTGTGAACTTGGCATGTTTGTATGTTATCATGCTTTTAATGACACGCAAGGCCCCTTCATGGACAATGAACACCTGCGTTTGACTAAAATCAAACATTGAATATATTATCCCTCATAAAATAAGGTTCATCATATCTGTTTACATGTTTACCATATATACCTTTTAATAAAAGCAAGTTTAGCACTTTTTTACTGGCTTTTGGCATGCAATTATTTCAATATATTATCCATGTAGCATCGTGTGTCACCCAGACAGCTCACAAAATAACAAGTTTGGTGCTTATATTACACACATTTACATATCAGCAAAGGAATCTAGACATGGCTGCTTTTGAATCATGTAATCTAAGAAGGATGAAACATAATAAATGGTTTAAACAGGAACTGGAGACGCCAGCACCTGTGTGACAGTTGCGAACAACAGGCTCTCTTATTTCATGTCTCGCAATGTTTTGCCATGCTTTACATACCATTGTGTATCAAAATTAAAATAATTACAACAAGAGAGCCTGAAAATCCTAAAAGTCGATCACCTAAAATACAAAGAAACTGACCTGTTCAGTGCGGCCCAAGACAACATAAGACCACATGTTCTGACAAGTGTCATGAAGAGTGAACTATACATTAAACATTTAGAGCATTAACAAGGCTTTACTATAGCTATATAAGTATAAATTGCTCTCCCCTGGCAGCCATATTTTTGAACAGACAAGAAACATTTTTATATTCATCATTAAAACAAATTTTCTGACCAAGTTTCATGAAGTTTGGACAATATATGTGACTTAAAGAGTTTAAAGGTTTTACTATACGCATATGATGAAAAATGCCTCACAAACGTTTTTCAATCAATCAGAATCGTTATCGATCTCGTCCAAGGTATCATTGGGACATATCTTCTGACCAAGTTGCATGAAGATCGGACAGTAAATGTGGCCTCAAGAGTGTAAACAAGGTTTTACTGTATCCATAAATAGCCATATAAGAAAAAATGCCCTGCCCCTTGCGGCCATGTTTTTCGAGCAACAGGAACCTTTTTCAAACTCGTCCAAGATATCATTGGGACAAATCTTCTAACAAAGTTTCATGACGATCAGACAATAAATGTGGCCTCTAGAGTGTTAACAAGGTTTTTCAAAAGCAATAAGAGGAAAAAATATGGCGCCCCCTTGCGGCCATGTTTTTCAACCATCCAAAACCATTTCCAAACTTGTCCACGATATCATTGACACAAATATTCTAACCAAGTTTCATGATGATCGGACAATAAATGTGGCCTCTAGAGTGTTAACAAGGTTTTACAATAGCCATATAAGGAAAAATTATCGCGCCCCCTTGCAGCCATGTTTTTCAACCAACCGAAACCATTTCCAAACTTGTCCAAGATATCATTGACATAAATATTCAAACCGAGTTTCATGATGATTGGAGAATAAATGTGGCCTCTTGAGTGTTAACAAGGTTTTACTAAAGCCATATAAGGAAAAAATACAGCGCCCCCTTGCGGCCATGTTTGTCAACCAATCCAAACCATTTTCAAACTGGTCCAAGATATACTTGGCACAAATCTTTTTATAAAAGTTCATAAAGATCGGACAATAAATGTGGCCTCTAGAGTGTAAACAAGGCAAATGTTAACGCTGCACGACCCACAAGGCACATTATGGACGACAGACAACAGGCAATCACAATAGCTCACATTGTGCTGAGGTGTGCTAAAAACAACAGCAAATATTTGCATGATGTTAACTATCATGTAAAATATATCACCTATGCACTGATGACATATGTTTGGACACATACAAAGAGTATATCAACCAAATGTTAGGGTCATCATACATGTTTTGTTAATTGTCTTAATATTAAAATGCCTTGAACAAACTCATGCAAATATTTTACCTAAGTCAAGTCTGACTTGTACATTAACTCTAAGGACACAGGGGTTGCATGAAGCACAATAGTGCTTTTTGCAGCATCTTAATTCAAACATATATGATAAGTACTGACCTAAACTTACAACAGCTAATGATCTGCCTTACAGCAACATTTATATTTATGATTTCAAGTTATTTAAATCTTCCTCATGTAAATTATAATGCTGGATCAGTTGTTTTATGCCCATACTTAAAGGTTTAAGGGTTCAAGTATTGCATCGAAACATTTGATATTTGATTAAAACGCAGTTTTTTTACACACATGCAAATAGCACTGTTACATTCGCGAATGAAAATTGGTCTTATGGCATATGCAACCTGTGTAGCTAAAGCCCAGCCTGCGCACTTGCTTAGTCTGGTCAGAGGCAACGCTTTCCGCTATAAAAAAGCATGCAAGGTTTGGTGGAATCTCCTGATTATTGTCCTAGGTATGCAGTAACATGTTTACAAATACCGGTATGTAACAGTCAGTACCGAGTATGGTTGAGTGGTTTAGGCTATATAATTTCCAATGGACAAAGGTTTGAGCACAGCTGGGAAGAAATGCTTTTCTCTCCAAAATTTTATTATAAACGATCTCTACAGTTCCATGGTTAAAACCAAGCAATTGAAGGCATCCATTGACACACTTCAAAAAATGCCCCAAACAGTGAACAAATCCCTTTAATATTTTAATTGGCTTCTTAGTTACACTTTCCATACAGAAATCTTTTATAAACATTCAAAATACAATTGTATCGTTTTATAAATATCAAATAGGAATAAACCTATGTATTATACCCCACATTTGTATGTGTCTGGCTAACTGGTTATTATAACTGATCATACTCAAGTCTGAAGTTATAATTATTGTGTAGACTTATTATTACTGACTTAGTGAGGTATTTGCGCAAAACAATGGTATTATGCTTTGCATATACAATTTAATCTGTAAACAAGAGCTGTCACCATAGGATGACATATGCCCCCTATTAACGCTTTGATAGAAGATATGAGCATTTTTCGAAACCTAAACGCAGATTTTGAAACCTAAAAGCGGTCCCTAAGTTAAAGGTCAACGTCAAAGGGGTGAAAAATGTTTGTGCATATGCAAAAGCCTTGTCCATATATACATGCATACCAAATATGAAGGTTATATCTCAAGGGACATAGAAGATATGAGCATTTTTCAAAACCTAAACGCAGATTTTGAAACCTTAACGCGGACCCTAAGTTCAAGGTCAAGGTCACAGGGGTGAAAATTTGTATGCGTTAATGGAAAGGCCTTGTCCATATACACATGCATACCAAATATGAAGGTTATACATGTATCTCAAGGGACATAGAAGTTATGAGCATTTTTCGAAACCTAAACCCAGATTTCGAAACCTAAACGCGGACCTTAAGTTCAAGGTCAAGGTCACAGGGGTGAAAATTTGTGTGCGTATGGAAAGGCCTTGTCCATATACACAAGAATACCAAATATGAAGGTTATATCTCAATGGACATAGAAGTTATGAGCATTTTTTGAAACGTAAATGCAGATTTCGAAACCTAAACGCGGACCCTAAGTTTAAGATCAAGGTCACAGGGGTCAAAATTTGTGTGCATATGGAAAGGCCTTCTCCATATACACATGCATACCAAATATGAAGGTTATATCTCAACGGACATAGAAGTTATGAGCATTTTTCAAAACCTAAACGCAGATTTCGAAACCTAAACGCGGACCCTAAGTTCAAGGTCAAGGTCACAGGGGTGAACATTTTTGTGCGTATGAAAAGGCCTTGTCCATATACACATGCATACCAAATATGAAGGTTATATCTCAAGGGACATAGAAGTTATGAGCATTTTCCGCAACCTAAACGCAGATCTCGAAACCTAAACGCGGACCCTAAGGTCAAGGTCACAGGGGTCAAAATTTTTGTGCATATGCATGCCAAATATGAAGGTTACATCTGAAGCGACATAGAAGTTATGAGAATTTAATAATTTATGAGAAACCTAAACGCAAAGTGTGACGGAAGGAAAGACGGACAGACAGACAGACGGACGGTCCGATCACTATATGCCCTCCTTCTGGGGCATAAAAACACCAGTGCTTAACTGGGATTCCAAGATCCTGTTGGCATCGTTTGATATATCTGCGTGTAAAATGATATTTTAAGACTAAAATTATATTTTAAGTTAAATATAAAGTGAGAATTGTATTTTAAGCGCTAGAAAAGCCTTGCCTCCATTGCTAAGCCTCATCATGTCACTGTTATAATACTCACCTTAAATTTTAGTTTTATACATTATATATAATATATATATATATCGCCATGAATTTTCGGAACTATGTATGGTTCTATCCTCTAATACTTGATGAGGACGAAATATTCCTTGCAACTTAAAAGTCAATCATAGTAATGTATAATATAACAGACGCATTAGCCTCAGGTAGGGGAACAGAGTTAAAAACTATCATACCAAGATATGCTGTCAATACAAGTTGATCCGAGATACAACATGACCTTTACAGGGAAACATATCAGATTTCATGTCAATTAGTTTTCACTAGAGCTTTTTATAACATTTAATCCTTTTCCCCATTTTATCATCCTTGCAGTGTTTTGAACCGAATATTTAAGAGTGTATCACCACCCCCACAATTAAAACTGAAAGCATACTCTTTACAACGTCCTTTACCGGACGGTTCGAGTCTCATAACAAATTAAAAATATTGGGTGCCAATGCCCATAATGGAAGATTCCTAGCCTGTCTGCCCTCAGCAGCCGACATTTTTCAGCATTTTACAATGGAAGCTAATTTTTTAATAGACACCAGCCCAAACCTGTGTCTATATAAACTTTCTACTAATACCATGAATCAATTGCATTTTGTTTTCAGATTTTCCTGATCGTTTAGTTATGATTGATTATTTATTTGTATGTGTTTTAAGTCAAATACAAATCGTAAAAACAATATATATCGATCCTTTAAATCTGTTGCCCTGCTTTACATGTACATGTTTGTGTTATTTTCTATCTGTTGCATTACGGAATGAGTTTTGTAAAACAGACTGTACTTTAATGTACTTTATTGACATTGAAGATATGGTTTTTTGGATATTTATTGTGATTTCATAATTATTGTATTGCTTGATTCATAAGTATTTTAACAAAGAGAATAATTTTTGTTTTCATATATGTTTTAAATCTAAACCAAAACTAGTCAACATCCCTCTTTCAACCGTGTTTACCAATTTTCAAGTTACTGATACAATAGTATGAAACTGATTGTTATAAAGCAAGTGAACATAAAAATGTGTTTTAATTGCAAAACACATAAAATGGATATTAGTTTTTTTTATGCCGCATTGAAAAGACTGATCTCAAATTTTAATTTTAAAATGTCACCCACTTTATTTCAGAATTATTTAAATTATTTCTTAATAGACCTGTAAAAGATATGCTGTGGGACAAAGTTTTTTGTCATTTATCTGTAGAAGATTGCTGAAATTATTAATAAATAATACAAAGGAAGAATACATTTTAGGAACCCAGACATGTGATACATTGCAATTATTTAAAAAAAACTTCTCACTGACATTCCACTTACTTCAATTTCATACTGCATACCATATCTAAGCAATTGACTTCAAAACCGCATAAATTAACATTATTCATATAAAATTACATTAATCTGTATTCACAAAAAAATTAAGTACTGAAACAGAGCAGGATGTGCTGAATCAAATGTCAGATTATTCATTATAATCTGCACGTTTAGAGGGGTAACAAAATACCTGACTTCCTTCATGTCATACATGTACTTGTAACAAATATTTACAATTCTGTTTACAATGTAGATAATTAATCAACATAAAAAATTCAGTTGACTGAAAGATTGTCCAAGTTAATGAAGTACTCATGAATTTCAAAACAGGTTATTGCAAAAAAAAAATCAAAGCGCTGAAGGCACTGAAGTTGTTCGCTATTGCATAATTAAGACGCAATTCATTTTTCAAAATTAATTGCAAGTTTGAAATGAACACATGCCATTCAAATTTATAAAGAGAGTGTCATAACGCACAGGTCGAGCTTTGTGTGCACTTTTTATCATCCTATTTATTTCATAGAGATAACTTAGACAAAATAACAACAACATGGCCCTTCTTGGACGTTCTGAAAGCATAGAAAGTATGATGAAAATGGTAATGAGAACTGAATATAAAGACAATTTGTAATCACCATCATATTAAATGAATATTGTTGGAATATCAAATACCTATCTCACTCAGATTATAATTTCATGATGAAAATTCCCTGTACAAAACTTTTGATTTTTTACACCATATACAAATTCAAAATATACAATATAAGATCATTGATGAAAATAAATAAAAAATATATCTGCGAGCAATACTTTTTACTCACGAATTAGGTAGTCATCAAGACAGCCCTGTTGACGTTTACATTGATGTTTATGCATTACTTGTTACCAGAGCAGTTCACACGGTGTCAACAACTCTGACCTAAACATAGGTATAGAGCACTAATGCGTTTTTTCGTTGTAGCTGTTTTACTCAGCTTTTTATCTTAATGACTTTTACATAAAGCCAGCAGACACGCATTAATATTTTCGAATATTTTCATAGGCTGATTTGAGATACAACCTCTGAACTTTGGCCACATCACTGTGTCTGTGCTCAGCGCAAAGGATGTAGCACTGTTCAGTGTAAGGAATTCCGGACTACTCTCTGTATTATGTTCAAACGACGCATATTGTGGCCCAGTTACAATTACGCGTTAATATCCATCTCGCAGAATTTCAATTTTGCTTTCAAGATGAGAAAACAATCATTACCGAAATAGTATAGTGTCACGATAAGAGGAAAGTCGTTTAATTATCCAACCACAATGTTTGCCGTACTTGGTCAGCACGTCTGGAAATCGTTCCTGAAAGCCTGGATAGGCTGCCCTTATTTACAAGTTTGCTATTTACAATTCGCAATGAGATTTTTAATGACCCTCGTTCATGTGAAAATGGGTCTTATTCCATATGCGCCCATCATATATAAAGCCCACTCAGCCTGCGCATCTCTCAGTCTGGTCAGGAGATATATAATGAGACCATAACATATTGAGTAATTTTATAGCGAACAGCATCGTCTCTGACCAGACTGCGCAAATGCACATGTTGGGTTTAAGAAACGCTGGCCGAAACGCATAAGACCCATTTTCACATGACACGGCTATGAAAGTGTGATTTTAATGTGTGGAAAGAAAACTGCGTTTAAATCAAATATTAACATACAATATATTTCGATAGTGAAGAAATATACTCATCATAAGGCATGTGAGGACACATATGATGTGTACTCCTGTAGTATATTTTTTATCTTTTTACACTACTGTGTTGTTTGACAATACTAACACACATTTCATGCGGTGAATATGCAACTTACAAGTGAAAAAAACCCACAATAGTTAAAGTTTTGTTTTCATTTTATTTATTTATTTAGAAATTTAAGTAAATTGCAAACTTTATGTAAAAGTCAGCGTTTACGCCGACTACATTTTTAAAAGATATTTCTTAAAAAGATATTTCTTGTTATATTTTTTAAAGATATTTCTTGTTATATTTAGTTGTTTTCGGTTTTAGCAATCATAAAGCATTTTTGAGGCTGTCAATAGTGTGCCTGTAGTAATTGGTGAACTCATGTCCAACATTTTATAAATTGAGAACTGTGAATAAAAACAAGCTTAACCTTCTACTATTGCGTTTTTAGCACCCGTAGATCGCCGCTATCTGTTGAGAACAAAAAAACGTTTCCCAGAAATCCCGCTGTAGAAGCATGAACACTGTTACGAAACAGATAATTCGTGTTATATTACCGTAAATCTACGAATATAATACGCACTTTTTTACCTGCCGATTTTTTCTTCAAGTAGGGGGTGCGTATAATATACGAGTTTAGAGCAGAACAAAATTTTTCCTGTGCAAATTTTCAACTTGATCACTGTTATTTGCTTTGCGGCAGCCATTTTGAACTACACCATTACATCAAAGGGGTGCAAGAGGGCTCGCGCTGTCGTTCGCCATTTGAGCCATTTGCGAAAATATTGAGAATTTGGCTCAATAAAAATCTTATTTGTGAAAATGCGAAAATCTAGTAAAATTTCATTGAAAACATCTGCCATTTATATCGGACTGGTTTTCTATATTTGTTCCTTTGTTTTAATGAAAGTGTTCGCATTTCAAACAGTAAACGAAACCCGGTCTGTACTCGATTATGAGACATCGCTTGACCTTATTGTTATTGAAGTGCGCATGGTAGCTGGCCAGTCAACATTGACCTCGCTAACACATGAAATGACGTTGTCGAATGAAACATGAGAACGGGAGGAGCTATCGGATAATTTTGGGTCATCCATGCGCAGACACTGTATACTTTGAATACAGTTAATATCGTCGTCTGCCTACAAAATAGCGACTGGACGCTAAGTCGTATAAAGAGATTAGCAAATGAAAAAAAACAAACTGACAATACCCGTTAATAAATATTTCTAAGCTGACCACAATTTATCTTTCTACCGCATATTTACCATATCTGAAGTAAAGAGTGGTAATTAAATAATTAGTTTTATTATGCTAATAGTCTATTACACCTGTCTGCCGATTGCCGAATTAAATTGAAATATAATAATTAATTTGTTTTTTACTCCCAAACTAGCCTTAATGACAGCAGCGAATTTTAATTAACTAGATCATGAAAAACACAAGCGGTTTAATTGTATTTTAAGTTATATTAAAGTATTGAGTTTGTAACTCGAAAAAAGAAAAATAATTCATATAGACAACTATAAAAACGGAAGTAACCATTTTGTCTTCTTATTACTTTATATTATTATTATAATTATTATCGTCCCGAATATTGTCAAATTGAATTAAATGTGAAAACAAACAACAGCGTCTCTGCTTCTTTCTTTTGTAATTATGACTGCTTGACCCAGATGTCAGCAAGGGGCCCGTGTGTTATCGGTAACAATCAATGGTAATATAAACAATAGACAGAGATATTTATTATGCCCCCCTTCGAAGAAGAGGGGGTATATTGCTTTGCACATGTCGGTCTGTCGGTCCGTCCACCAGGTGGTTTCCGGATGATAACTTAAGAACGCTTGGGGCTAGGATCAT
Source organism: Dreissena polymorpha (assembly GCF_020536995.1). Taxonomy (NCBI): domain Eukaryota; kingdom Metazoa; phylum Mollusca; class Bivalvia; order Myida; family Dreissenidae; genus Dreissena; species Dreissena polymorpha. Next base: position 55,139,050 of record NC_068355.1, on the reverse strand, counting down.
GAAACTTCATAGGTACATTGATCATGACTTGCAGATGACCCCTATTGATTTTGAGGTCACTAGGTCAAAGGTCAAGGTCATGGTGACCCGAAATAGTAAAATGGTTTCCGGATGATAACTCAAGAACGCCGACGCCTAGGATCATGAAACTTCATGGGTAGATTGATCATGACTTGCAGATGACCCCTATTGATTTTGAGGTCACTAGGTCAAAGGTCAAGGTCACGATGACCCGAAATAGTAAAATAGTTTCCGGATGATAACTCAAGAACGCAAACGCCTAGGATCATGAAACTTCATGGGTAGATTGATCATGACTCGCAGATGACCCCTATCGATTTTGAGGTCACTAGGTCAAAGGTCAAGGTCATGGTGACCCGAAATAGTAAAATGGTTTCCGGATGATAACTCAAGAACGCATACGCCTAGGATCATGAAACTTCATGGGTAGATTGATCATGACTCGCAGATGACCCCTATCGATTTTGAGGTCTCTAGGTCAAAGGGCAAGGTCACGGTGACCCAAAATAGTACAATGGTTTTCGGATGATAACTCAAGAACGCATACGCCTAGGATCATGAAACTTTATAGGTAGATTGATCATGACTCGCAGATGACCCCTATTGATTTTGAGGTCAAAAGGTCAAAGGTCAAGGTCACGGTGACCCGAAATAGTAAAATGATTTTCGGATGATAACTCAAGAACACTTTTGCCTAGGATCATGACACTTCATAGGTAGATTGATCGTGACTCGCAGATGACCCCTATTGATTTTCAGGTCACTAGGTCAAAGGTCAAGGTCACAGTGACAATCGTATTCACACAATGGCTGCCACATCCCGATCAAAATACCGGGGTAACAGATAGTTGACAACACCAAATTGATTTGCTATTTTCACAGCACAAAAATATATTGACACATTTTTTCGGAAATGGCGGATTTCGGACACTGATTTTTTTAGTGCGTATTTTACTCGGATTTTCAATTTTTACCGATAAATTTTGACCAAAATCGGGGGTGCGTATTATGCACGAGGGCGTATTATATTTGTGGATTTACGGTAATTGTTTGTTATATTGGGTTTTATGTTGTCTATCGTACCCCTGAAGTTATTGTTGAACTCATGTTCAACGTTTTATAAATTGAAAATATAAACAAGCGTAACCTTATACTATTGCGTTGTTTTCCCAATTCCATTAATAACCTCAGATTATGAATGACCTCAGGGGACCAAAAATACCACTCGTCCGCTCGTATTGACGAGTGAAATCTTGAAAGGACGAGTGAATTTTCCTGAAGCTCTCGTCCGACAGGACGAGTGAAAATAAGCTGATGTTAAAATATGTATTTTGTGACAAGTAAGACTTGTTTTCATTAAATAAAATCATTTTCTTAAATCAAATCTATTCCGAAAGTAGATCGCGAATGAACCGGAAATTGTTATTGTAAATTTCATACAGCAGGTGCACGTTGTTATGCGAGACTGTGTCCCTATTAAATATTGGCTTTTTGGTATAAACTTTGCGCGTCCATGTTGACAGGGAACCATCCGACTGCATTCACTGTAAGTATTGATTTTTAAAGAATTATTTAACCCCGAAGAACGGCTTTAAACCAGTCTGAATTTTGTCAGAAAAGGACTGACAAACGAGCGTTCTTTAAAGTTGGCGGGAGCGATGTTCAAACGTCCGAAACGGAAAGCACACGAGCATTAGAAAAAAGGAAAACACAAAATTGTCTTCATTTATTAATTTGTGTTCCTCATAAATAAAGTAACTTATTTCACTGCTTTTGTGATCAGCTGGCATGAATAACTGAGTAAGCAGCATTTTAGCAGTGATATAAGAAACTTTATTAGTCATATCAGCCCTTTGCAATTTTTATTTCACACATATTTGAAGGACACGATCATGTGTTTGCAGGACGAGTGAAAATTTTTATGCACTTGTCCTGCAGGACGAGTGCAGTTTAGAAATATTTTTGTCCCCTGGACCTGTACTACGTCATTAAGACGCAGCAGAAAGTGGCAGGGCTCAACATTAAAGGTTGTCCTATTGCCCCTGGCAAGTAAAAGTTGGGTCCGGGCAAGTTACTTTATAATCTAGTTGTCCACCTGGGCAAGTGCAAAAAAAGAACAAAGCATTTAATTTAGACTTTAATTAGACTTTAATTGCTGTAATCATTTTGTTACATGTGTAAAATAAAAAGGGTTTTGTGGTCTTTTGATCTTTATTAAAAAAATATGAGGTTAACAGTTAATGAGTTACGTTCAGGGCAAGTAGATTTTCTAAGTACTAACCCGGTAGGGCAAGTTGGTTTTTAGGTTAATGTTGAGCCCTGAAGTGGACTATTTTAATCATTCATAAACAATCTCTTCCGCGACACGTATAATAAAATCATTGTTTATTGATTCTTTTGTATATAAGCTCTGTTTGAAACTATTACATTTAACATGATATTCATATAATGTTTCCATTTGTGAATGAATATAGTTGGAGAACTCAAACCTCTTGCATAAATTATTCAACTCTTTCTCCCGCAGATATGGCATGTGTCGTGGGTAGTAGGCTCTCCGTAGATAAGCCGAATCGACTTGAAATTTTGAGTAACAACATTAGCTGGTCGCTACGCAACCAACTAATTACGCCAAAGAAACTTTAAAAATGTTCAATGAGAGTTTTGTTCTAACTAATAAATTGTTTATAAATATGTAGTTTACAAGCCAAAAAATCCAAAGTATTCTAGACATATGAAACGCACCGGAATTCTATGAGGGAATATCCTTTGATATTCCCTTTTTTCGTTGCAAAATGAAGAAAAACAGGTGTTTTTGCTCACTTTTATTGCACACAAATTTAACCTTGAATCAAAATGCATGAACAGGAATTATCAAACTTGTATATTTCCTAAAAAAGTGCGTAAATTTACTAACATTTTTAATGCAAAAAGAACACATTTGACATCAACTAAGAAATTACTCGTAAATTTACGAACATTTTAAGGGAGAAAAATCAGTAGTTTTATTCATTGCTTGTCACCATGTGGCATAAATTTATGAACTTCATTTTTTAAAGAAATATATGATTAACATTTTCAGACATAATTGGTAAATTCATATTCTTAGCAATACCATACTTCGTAAATTTACGAACTATTAAAACTTTTCAGAAATACTTCATCAATTCATATATTATCAACCAAATCTTACTTCGTAAATTTACGCACTAGTAACAATTTTCCGAAATATGAGGTCAATTCATATTTTCTTAACAAAACCATACTTCGTAAATTTACGCACTATTATATATTTTCAGAAATACTTTGTAAATTCATAGATTCTTAACCAAAAAAAACTTCGTAAATTTACGCACTATTAAAAAAAAAACAGTCATAGATTCTTAACAAAACCATACTTCGTAAATTTACGCACTATTAAAAACTTTCAGAAATACTTGGTAAATTCATAGATTCTGAACAAAAACATACTTCGTAAATTTACGCACTATTAAAAACTTTCAGAAATACTTGGTGAATTCATAGATTCATAACAAAACATACTTCGTAAATTTACGCACTATTAAAAACTTTCAGAAATACTTGGTGAATTCATAGATTCTTAACAAAACATACTTCGTAAATTTACGCACTATTAACAAAATTCAGTATTTGGTGAATTCATAGATTCTTAACAAAAACATACTTTGTAAATTTACGCACTATTTACCATTTTCAGAAATACTTGGTAAATTCATATTCTTCTACATAAAACCATACTTCGTAAATTTACGCACTATTAAAAATTTTCAGACATAATTGGTTAATTTATATTCTTAACAAAACCATACTTCTTAAATTTACGAACTTGTAAAATTTTTCAGAATTACTTTGTCAATTCATAGATTCTTAACCAAAAAATACTTCGTAAATTTACGCACTATTAAAAAAAACAACAGTTATAGATTCTTAACAAAACCATACTTCGTAAATTTACGCACTATTAAAAACTTTCAGAAATACTTGGTAAATTCATAGATTCTGAACAAAAACATACTTCGTAAATTTACGCACTATTAAAAACTTTCAGAAATACTTGGTGAATTCATAGATTCTTAACAAAACCATACTTCGTAAATTTACGCACTATTAAAAACTTTCAGAAATACTTGGTAAATTCATAGATTCTGAACAAAAACATACTTCGTAAATTTACGCACTATTAAAAAATTTCAGAAATACTTGGTGAATACATAGATTCTTAACAAAACATACCTCGTAAATTTACGCACTATTAAAAAATTTCAGTATTTGGTGAATTCATAGATTCTTAACAAAAACATACTTCGTAAATTTACGCACTATTTAACCTTTTCAGAAATACTTGGTAAATTCATATTCTTCTACATAAAACCATACTTCGTAAATTTACGCACTATTAAAACTTTTCAGACATAATTGGTAAATTCATATTCTTAATAATACCATACTTCGTAAATTTACGAACTAGTAAAACTTTTCAGAAATACTTTGTCAATTCATATATCCTTAACAAAACCATTCTTTGTAAATTTACGCACTACTATTTTTTTTCAGAATTACTTCATCAATTCATATATTCTCAGGAAAACCTTACTTCGTAAATTTACGCACTATTAACAATTTTCAGAAATACCAGGTCAATTCATATATTCTTAACAAAACCATATTTCGTAAATTTACGCACTATTATATTTTTTCAGAAATACCCCGTACTTTGTCAATTCATTTATTCTCAAAAAAATCATATTTCGTAAATTTATGCTGCATTAAAAATTTTCAGAAATACAAAGTCATGTACTTGGTCAGTTCATATATTCTTAACATACGTCGTACATTTACACACTATTATATATTTTCAGAAATACTCGGTACTTAGCAAATTCATAGCAAAACCAGACTTCCTAAATTTACGCATTATTAAACAATTTCAGAAATACTCGGTGAATTCATAGATTCTTAACAAAACCAGACTTCGTATATTTACGCACTTAAAAAAAAACAGAAATACTTGTTTAATTCATAGATTCTTAACATAACCATACTTCGTAAATTTACGCACTATAAATTTTTTTCAGAAATACTTGATAAATTCATAGATGTCATCATTGTTGGTATTTGTACGAACATTTTCAGGGAAAATGTCTTTTTTTTGCATTAACAATCAACATTTTTGATATTTCGTATTAATACGAACTATTATTAACTGTCATCTTTGTTCGTATTAAAACGAACATTTTCACAAACAAAGTCATTTTTTGCGTTAAAAATCAACATTTTTGATACTTGTATTAATACAGCTATTATAAATTGTCATCATTGGTATTCATACAAACATTTCCAGGGATAAAAAGTTTTGTCACTAAATATAGTCAGTCGCGAGAGAGCCTAGTCTTTTTTAAGGAGAAATTTGCACAGATTTTCTACCATATTAGTGTCAGATACTGTTGGATTGTTTGTGGATTTCTTGATGAGTTCTTGAACTAGATTGTCAGGTTTTACAACAGGCAAAGTTTGCAATTTGAATTTAATGTCTGGTGCAACATGACTTTCTGACCCATCAGAGCCTTCAACATCATGCTCTTGTAGTACCTTTACTTCTGCAGCGTCGGCTTCAAAAGCTTTTTGCTGAGAAACAACTTGAAGATTCGCTTCTGATTATGCCTTTTGTTTCAAAAGAGCTGCTTCTTGTTGAGTATATTTCAGTTTTATCTTGGCAGATTCGGCTTCTGCTTGTTTCAATGCGATGAGTTCACTTCTACGGCTAGAGGATCTCGAACTGTGTGTCTTCACACCACCATGGACAGAGTTTGGCTTCATGCTGGATATGACTTTTTTAAATATTGATTGTTTATTTTGGTCAATCTTTTCCAGCGCATGTAACTTTGCTTTTTCCTGTAGCGACATGTCTGTAGTGAGAGCCGATAATTCTTTAAGACTTGCTTCACTTCACATTTTTTAAGTACACTTCAAATTCGTCTTTAACTTTTACGTAACTTTCATAGGTAATTGCTGTTCAATCAGGTTAATTTCACCAACATTACTCTCATAAGTTAAACTACTTACTATGCACAAACTTTCAGTCACTTTGCGCCATGAAGCAGAACAGCGCTTCCTAAAGTCATCAATTCTCTCTTCATAAAGAGCCCTTCCTTTTGCAGAAAACGGACGTACATGCCGTGTTGACATACAATAAACTTTCTTAAGCCGGTTGAAATACAGATGAGACTTTAGTGCGACAAATTTTGAACGTGGATTTTGTTCGATGTCCAGTACCAGTCATCTCCATCTGCTACTAGCAAAGTGTAGGTCAATTTACTTTTCTGTTCTGGAAACAGATAGCGGACCGATCGTGTCGAAAAAGAACACTGTATGTGGTGGTATTCAGTATTTATTCTTAGATTCAACTCAATGTATGTGGTAAATTGCTGCAATAAAACAAAATAACAGATGTTTAGTTCTGCAGTAAAGAACAATGAAAATGATGTATTGTAATAAAAAAATACTTTAAATGACTGAAAAAAAGGTAAAACGTATAGCCTATACCTAAGTTATAAACAATGACATAGTTACGAAAGCAAAGCTTTGGAAATTACCCTAACATATAGGACATATAGCCTCAACTGGGTCGAAAGGGTAGGTACGACGTAATTTGGGTACGAATAGCATTTACTGCAAAAACCTGAATGAATGAATATACCTCATAAATAATTACTGCCTTAACAAAATAAAAGTTATATAGCATTGATAACATGTGGAAACTTAAACCATGCGGGGCTATTAACCGGTATAAACGTCTTAAGAAAATGCCGAAATAGCAATATCGGCAAACGCCTCGATTTAAAATTCGTAGGTGAACAAACACTGATATATCCAAGGGAAGTAAGCAGCGCAATATTATACGGTTACATATGATCGATATAGCCAGCACACAGGTTTTGTTAAAAATGTATACAAATTGCTAGTATAATTAGTTTGTTTCTCATTGATTGTGTTTTGTTGTTTGACAATACATTTTTAAAAGGATAAAAAAAACAACAAAGATATGACATAGAAAAACAAATTTTGCTTTCGTGTTCGCTGGGTCGTCTGCACTGAGGAAGGTATAGCGTCCATGACCTTAATTTATGGAAGACATAGTTGTAAATATCTTTGATCTTCATCAGTGTTTTTGCCAAAAATTATATACATGTACTTAAATTAGTATTGAATTCAGTATTTATTAAGATGGCTGGTCTTCTGATAAACAAGAATTGTAATCAGGCCTTCTTGTTTAAATTAATCATGTTAAAATTGCCAGAAACCAGCTTTTTATGGCTTTGTACTTTTAAATAAAATCTACCAATTAATCGCTTCTTACAAATAATGTTTGAAATTAGCAGGAAATGATTTTCAGTGCGCAAATATTATGATTATGCATTAAATAAGTGCAAGACATATATTGAAGTATAAAGAATAGGCAATAAATATATATTGCTCCATTTTTTCTATCTATAATGAATAGGCAATAAATAGTGCTCGATTTATTTCTATTTAAACAGGGGCGTAGATAATGGGGGGGGGCAGGGGGGCGGCCGCCTCCCCCCCCTAATATTTCGGCTAGTCATCGTTATATAAATAAACGTAAAATCCCCAAAAAATCGCCGCCCCAAAACCAGTATTTTTGTAATCACGCGCCGTCAGTGCAGAAGCCATGTGTCCCCTCTCCGTCTGCTCTGAGGTTGCCAATAGTGATGTGTCATTATCCCTTGTTAGGTGTCATAAACTAGGGGCCGTGGTAAATGTCATTGCGTTAATTGTTTTATTGTTCTTTTCCGTGATTGCACTGTCGGTGTTTTGATTAGAGACAGGCGATTCTTTTAATTTAAATTGATCGCTTTAATTCAAAGGTAACTGCCACTTAAAACAATTTTGAGTAAATATACGCGTGAAAAACAGTAATTAGTTTGAAAATATGTTTGTTCTCTAAGTATATCAGTTATTATTTGATTAGACATCATTGAAACAATATCATATATGTAATTGTTTAATGTTCAAAATGAGTATTCCTAATCAGCCTCGAAATTTTGAGTTTCCTAAGCGTACATTCGGGAAGAAAAAGCCAGAACAGCGTTCATTCCAATCTTGTTGGTTTGATTCCTTCACATGGCTCCACTACGATGAGGTATGTATATAAGTATTAAATTTTAATTTGCGATTGTTCTTATCTTTTATGAACCTAACGTTGATCTAAATACAAACGAAATTTAGAAAAAAAAGACACAACATACAAAAAATACTCGTATTGTAAAAAAAAATTGTTGCTTAATAATGCTTCTTATTATTATCATTAATATTTAACACAAAATTTATTACAATGTTATTCTAATCAGAGCCGGGACCTTGCGTTCTGCCATCTCTGCATGGCGACCAAGAAGTTGGGCAAGATCGGCAACACGAAGGTGGACGGCAGCTTCATCAGTGACGGCTTCTTCAAATGGAAAGCGGGTACGGAGAAGTTCCGGAAGCACGACGAAAGCGAGTGCCACAAGAAGGCGGTCGAGCGACTGGTAACGCTTTCCGCCACGACGCGTGACGTGGGAGAGGTGCTGTCAGCGGGGCACGCTAAGGAGAAGGCCGACAAACGGAAGCAGCTGCTGCAAATCCTACGCAGCATACGGTTCCTCGCATGCTCGAAATGTGGATACATTATTTACTAATCATGTCATATTGTATTGGTTGTTGTGTATTTTCATGTGGACGAATGTCAAACGAACCTCTTTATGTTCCCAGTACAGAAACTGGACCGACCCCCCCCCCCCCCCCCCCAATGTTGGGAGGTTATCTACGCCCCTGATTTATAATGAATTGGCAATAAATAATGCTCTATTTTTTTTATCTATAATGAATTGTCAATAAAAAGTGCTTGTCTTTTTTATATATAGTGAATTGGCAATAAATCGTACTAAACATTTTTCTGTTACAATGGATTGGCAATAAAGAGTACTCAATTAATGTATTTTCTTTCTCAAATAAAGTGTACAGACATCGGGACTAAATAATGAGTTGACAACATATAGGGTTAGGGCTTTCACTGAAGAAACCAATTTATTGCTTATTCGTTAAATGAATTGGTAAAAATGCTAATGAATTGGATTTCTCTGATTTATTACCAATTTATTGACAATTTTGGTACAATTTGCTTAAGATTTTTTTGTTTGGGATAGTGTTTATTTCTCTCAAGTTACAATTCTCAGCTCGTTTTTTTGTTTGAGTACAATTGCAAAAACACAACAACTCAGCTTTGTTCAAATAATCAAGTATGATATAAACATTACTGTGTCCGATTATTTTAACAATTACGTTCCCAATTATATGAAAAATCCGAATTTATATAACGCGACGCTGTAAACTTATTTCCATTTTTAGTAAAATATATTTGTTATTAATTATTATTTAATTGACAAATATTAAAGGCCACTAATAAAAAAAAACAGTTATCAAAGGCAAATTAACATATTAAAAATAACAGTGACCAAATAACAACATGAACTCACCACAGAAAGATTAAACAACGATATTTATTCGCTAGTTTATCAAGAACAGAACAGAATATTTATTTGACTTAAGCATAACAAGCTTATCGTTAATCGTTCTGTTCAGTTTATCAAGAACACTGTTTGTGTGGTATTCATGAATTAATTAAAGCGCATGAAATTGTAACGTAGCGGTTTAGCACAAATTGTTAAGATACTGTTTCTTCGAAATCACATCCTTGTATACCAACAACAACAACAACAACAACAACCTTTATTAGCATATAAGCATAATACAATGCTTTTTTGCCACAAAACAGAAAGTTACGCAGTGTGTGTGTTAAACATACATTGATTCAATATTCAATAAGAGAAGTTTACAAAAAACAGTAGTACGTACAGCAGTAATCAATATAATTATATCATCAACTGTAATACGAGGAAAATGTAGAATTATTTTAATTATACAAACATATTCAATGAAAAAAATAAAATAAAAAATAACATGGCTATGTCTTGTAGAAGTTAACAATTATAACTGATTGTCTATATTATTACGCATTTCATTAGCATTGAAAATATATTTAGCAAGGCTTATTATGTCTCTTTTATTTGCCGACTGCATTAGAAAGTCAAATTTATTGAACGTTGATGGCCACCTTTGAAAATATGATTTTAAATGTTTCTTTCTAATTTCTCTATATAAAGGACAAACAAGTAGAAAGTGATACTCGTTTTCTATAGCGTGTCCGTTGCAAAACTTACATTTTCTATTATCGCGTAGTATGTTATTATAACGACCTCTTTCGATTTCTAATCTATGTGACGATAATCGAAATCGTGTAAGTGATGTTTTGTATTTCTTATTTGTTATAAAATCAAGATATGGTTCTAACTCAAAAGTGTTTTTAAATCTACAATAGCTCATGAGTCTAGGGGAATTATTTATTTCACTATACCAGCTTTGTTTGTAATTATCTAATAAACGTTGTTTAATTGTATTGTAGATGAATGTTTGATCGGTTTGATTTATGATAGTTGTTTGATCCGCCCATATATTGCTTAACCCAAGCTCGTCAAGAGTGTTTCTTATGTGTGACGCCCAATTTCGATGGTTGTATGTGATATTTTGTTGTGCATCGTTAAATATCACAGAGTATATTGTTTTTGTGATACTGTTATCACTTGATTTAAGTATTTTTAACCAATAGCGGAATATTTGTAATTTGCGTATTATGTATAGCGGGTATCGTCCTAATTCTCCGTACATACCAGCTAGATTTGTAGATTTGTTTACTTTTAAGATTTTTCGAAGTAGTTTTGTATGTATTATTTCGATTTCTTTACCTTTCGTAAATCCCCATACTTCTGCTGAATAGTGTAGGGCTGGGGTGACTAGTTTATCAAATAGGTTTAAAATGTTCGCGTGTTGAGAATTCGTATTGATTAATAATAGTGAAAAGTTTATGTAGAGATCTATTTCCACGTTCTGCTAGTGTTTGGGCTGTTTTATACCAGTTACCATTCTTAAATAGTGTTATACCTAAGTACTTGAAAGATGTCACTATTTCTAATAATTCCCCGTAGAGGTAAAAGTTATAATTTGTATGGCGATTACTTTTTTCAAAGATCAAGACCTTTGTTTTACGTGTATTAATTTTAAGTTGAGATACTATGCAGTAATTTTCAATGTCATTCAACATTGATTGTAATGATGTTGGTGATGTCGAAAATAGAACTTGATCATCTGCGTATGATAACAAGAAAAACTTAATGTCGTTAATCGTTATAATTCCTTCTATGTTTGAGTTTATGTTCTCTACCATATCATTGACCAACATTAAAAAAAGTATGCTTGAACACGGGTCTCCTTGTTTTACTCCTGTATTAGATATTATATGATCGGATATTTGTGATTTCATTTTAACGGCTGCCTTAACAGAAGTATACATAGCTCGAAACGCGGATACAAATTTGGTACTAATTTTTTGCGATATCAGTTTTTGCCATAATAGTGCACGGTTTATGCTATCATAGCATTTAGCATAATCAATGAAAATGCAGTATAATTTTTGGCCCGAATTTAGTACTTTATTTATTAGACTGTTTAGTATAAAAATACAATCTACAGTACTTTTGCCTTTTTGATAACCGTATTGGAATTCAGATATTGATTTGTTTGATTCGCACCATTTGGTTAGTCGGTTTAATAACACTTGTGAATAAATCTTTGATATTATATTATTTAGGGTTATTCCGCGATAGTTTTCTGCTTGATTTGGGTCACCACTTTTATAAATTGGTGTAATGTAACCTAGTCCCCAATCTTTCGGGTAATTTCCACTTTCAAATATGTTATTGAATATATGTGTCAGATGTGGTTTTATGATGGTGTATGAAGCTTTGATTAGTTCAGCTGGTATCTGATCCGGCCCGCTTGATTTTCCGTTGTGTTGTGTTGATAATGCTTGTTGTATTTCATTCTCTGTTATCGGGGAGTCAAGAAAATCATTTGTTTCGCTGTTGCTAGTGTTGTCATGAATATTGTCAATGTTTTCATTGGACATGTCGTTTATATCATTACTATATAAATTATTGAAATGTTCATACATGTTTTCTATATTGATGTTTTCGGAAATACTCGCGTGTTGTTTATGACATTTTTTAATATTTTTCCAAAAAATTTTAGGCTGTGTTTTAGCTATATTAGTTAACCGTGCCCCTTCTACGACTCTATAGCGGTGTTTTGCTTTTCGTCTTACATCGTTATATTTTGTTCTGTGCTGAATAAAATTGTGTCTGTTTGCATCAGTTTTACTTTTATTGAAAGCATTTTTTGCGTGTTTGAAATTGTCTTTTGCATTTTTACAGGTTGAATCGAACCATTGTGGTTTTTTATGTTGCCTGTTGTGCGAATTTATTTTTATTACTTTGCCGAATATGCATGCACTGTTTTCTTGAAGATATTTAGTCAAAATACTAGTTTTCTCATCTACCGTTTTATTTTCATCAAACAATGTATTTAAGTTTTGAATTGTATTTTTTATTAACGTATTAAATTCATTAATTTTAGATTCGTCATACACTATTTTTTTAGTTTCTGTTGTATTAGATTCATTAATATTAAATGGTGTCTTTTTGGTGTGATTTTTCATATTTAAACTAAAATATAGAGCTGCATGGTCAGAAAATTCTGTCCAGTCTAGAACTTCAAATTCTTTAACAAAATTCCGATCGAGCGAATCCTTTTGCATTAATAAATAATCCGTTACACTGAGGCCACGTGATGAACTGAAAGTGTAATTCCCATGTTTATCTTGCGCTAATCGACCGTTGGCAATAATGTGACTGGTGATTTTGCACATGGAGATCAAAGCGCGACCTTGAATGTCAATCACGTGATCTTGATTCATGCGTTTAGGAAAACTCGTGGGCGTAAAGTAAGAGTTGTTTGTATTTAAAGTGGTATCGCCATCTAAATGTTTGTCATATTCTAATATGTCTGATAAATTCCCAGTTCTTGAGTTTAAATCTCCAACAATGTATGTAAGGCCTAAATTACAATATTTTTCGATGCCTTTTTCTAATTCCTCAAAAAAATCAAAATTACTAACTTATACTCAACAGCCACACATCTACACTCACTCACTCACTCACTCACTCACTCACTCACTCACTCACTCACTCACTCACTCACTCACTCACTCACTCACTCACTCACTCACTCACACACTCACTCACTCACTCACTCACTCACTCACTCACTCACTCACTCACTCACTCGTATTCATATCACCTACCTTAATCCCACTCTTACCACTCTTATTTACACAATGATACTCACTCATTCACTGACAGAATACATGTACTATGTTTTACCATAAATGTGTTCATTGTATTATATTGGATTTTTATTGTCTCTTATAATTCAAATTTGAATGGCCATTTACAGTTGTTGTAATATATGTGTTTTTATATCTTGTATATACTATGTTGTAAATGTTAATGGATGAGACTGAAATAAAATAAAATAACAAAATGTAGTGTAGAAATTGTAACCGGGACTACGGAAGCGCTTCGAGCCATCAGAAAATATGACCCTTGCGAATCCGAGAAAAACGACCAAAAAAATGTATGTATTACAATAAAAGCAAATGGTACTTCGAGGAGACTTTGAGTCAATCGGAAATTCGAGCGAATTGATTACAAGCCAACGAGATTCGACTTCAATTCTTTAATTTTGTTTATTCGCATCGAGTATTGTATCTGTTTATCAAACATTAAAGTTTAGTTAAATCTATATATCTTGTATGACGGATAATTCGGGAAGACATGCAGTTTTATGAGGGCCATAAATAATCAAAGTTCGCAAGCTATTACAATTTTGGGTCCGAGTTCCTTAAGAACTCCACATGCCTCCTATCCACAAAAAGTGGCGCACGCACAAAGTGAGCTGATAACATCGATGATGTCTCGTGATCTTGGCAACGGAGTGTTATTTAATTCTTTTGACACAATCTCTTAATGTTTTGTGTCTCCAACTTATTTTTTTTTTATAGAATGTGACCACCTGAAATATGTTCACATCTTTTCTTAAATAACTTATCAAAATAATCTAACTAAATAATCTTTAACATTTTTCATTTCATAGATCACAGTTTGAATACTTTTTTAAAAATATTAAAACTTATATACCTTGATTGTTTTATATGATATTATTTACAACCGATATTGAATATAATGTAAGTGGCTGAAATGTGTGTATATTAAGACTTGGACAGTTTACTGTTCTTAACCTGAACAGATAATATCTGCAATCAACTTATAACTGCAAATATTGAGTAATACAAACAAAAAAATACAAATGTACATGCAAACTTGTTCACACTTCGTTTAGTTGTCGATTGTTTCCTATTTAAGTGTGGGAATATTTTATATCTTAATTAAGTTAATTAACCTGTAAGTAATTTTTGACCGTGATACAGGTACGTCCACTTGTAAAACCAACGGTTTTTATCTGTGGTTTGACAACTTCACATTTTTTCTGTTAAAATGGAATTTATTTGACGTGCGCCTTCCAATGAAGGTGCATTATATATATAATAGAAAATTTGGAAGATTTCCACTGTATATCGAGAGTTATATTAGAATGATTAAAAACGTTTTGACACTTTACTTGGTTTAACATGAAAATAGTATTTTAAACACCATTTAACCCTTTCCCTGATAGACCTCTTATCTGATCTGCTACTCCAGGCCAATACCAGTCCTGCTGTTCTGATAACAGTGACTCCATATACAGCTGATAAGCCTGACTACACCATCTCAATAGGGTTATTGGGAAAATAATGGAAACATTCTCAACTGTTACACCTGTCTTGTTTAGGCTTAATTTTCACTTAGTTTCTTGCATTTCACATCATTTGTGTCAATGTAAATATTGTAGAGAAATAAATTCTCATTCCAACCATATAAATTTTAAGTCTGTATTCTTATAAATAATACGAGGATATAAGTTATAACAAGTAATACAAGCGTATGCGAATGCAACAAGTGCAGTGAGAACCCCACCTTAAAATATTGAATTGTAACATTAAGAGATTAATCTTTTGATTTGTCGGCATTTTGTTTTTATTTCAGACTCCATGCAGTTTTCAGATCATAATCTCTGTGCTTTATTACCCGAACTCGTTAGTTTCTGGACACGTGTGCTACTGAAAAAAGCCACCGGGATTGCGTTTTATGGCCCAAACAAGCCCAAAGTGTCTAGTATCCCGTGTGTTTTATCCCTAAATGTTAGATAAGCACATGCATTATTAATTATTATGTTGGTCAGTACAAAAGGCATACTGAAAACCGCCGACTGCGTCTTTGTTTTAT
The DNA here is from genome assembly GCF_020536995.1 of Dreissena polymorpha. Classification (NCBI taxonomy): domain Eukaryota; kingdom Metazoa; phylum Mollusca; class Bivalvia; order Myida; family Dreissenidae; genus Dreissena; species Dreissena polymorpha. The sequence continues at coordinate 55,123,619 of NC_068355.1, read as the reverse complement.
TGCTCAATCAAGCAGCGATAATCCAATATCCTGTGTATTACAAAAACACCAACTTTAGATTAGCACGTGTCGTCTGTCAAAACCATGATTTTATATGTCAGTAAATATATTGAAGTAATTCTCGTAAATGATCTCGGAAACGGGACTTGCTTTAAACATTTATCATCACGATATTAATTTTAATAAGATAAATGAGAACCAAACAAACATACACAGACAACATAAAATATAAATAATTATGACAAATTAAATGGAAAAAAAACGTTGGTCTATTTTCGAAAATCACTTTTACTTTCTCCCAATTTCCAGAAAATGACTTGTACATATTGCATAAAATCTAAATATAGATGACGCTGTTAATTGGTCGTTGTAAAAGAATATTCATGAACTGTACACGGCACTTTGCGTGCAATCAGATACAGTACAATAATTGTTGCAATATTGAAGGAACTAACATATGAAAATGATACAGCGTTTATTACTTTTATTTTATTCAGGAAAATGTCAAAATCATTTGCGAGATGCCCCAATACTTAAATGGAAATTCACTACGAAGCTTTTACGTTGCTGTCTGCGCTACGCAGTTTTTGTTATAAATAAATACACCCACGCCTATTTTCGCGCTCTTTTTGTCCAAACAAAGACCTGACACGAAAATATCATGGGCATATACATGTATTTATTTCTGGCTACAATTTGTAACAGAACAATAACTGTACACGATGCGCGCACACCACATTATGTTATTTACGCTAATTTGAATACCATTGTCCCGATTGGACACCTATTTCATCAATTCTTTAAATAGAAACATATGCCGAAATTTATTTGACACTTTAGAAAAATGTCGGATGTTTGTGTTTATGAGTTTTCTTGAGCACTTTTGTCGTTAATATCAATCAGAATTTGCATTTGAAAATGGACATTGGGAATATACGGGATTATCGGGTAATGGATAGACACGGCCAAATTCGCATGTATGCGGTAATCGATAGAGACGGTAATAAACGCATGTATCGGGGAATCGATAGACTCGGGATTATACGCATCTATCGGGGAAAGGGTTAAATGATCAGTTGAATAACAGGAGAAGTGCCCCCCCCGGAGAACTGCCCCCCCAAAGATTTTTCACTGGGGGGAGAACTGCCCCCTCACTGTTTTTTATAGGGCGGAGAACTGCCCCCCTGCTGATTAATAAGGGGCGGAGAACTGCCCCCCCCCCTGTCAGAATTGATGACCCGGAGAAGTGCCCCCTAATTAAAGAAATTTCGCGGCGATATATAAAGCGAGTATTATAATGACAATAACGCCAGTAACTTTCTTGCTATTATGTCTGGAAATTGAGTGAAATTTCAAAAGTAATATAAAGTTGTACAAGTAATAAAAGTTATAAAACGGCAAAAAAATACCTGCCTCGGCATGGACGTCGCCATCTTGATAATCACGGGATTTTCGTCTATGTGAACAAAGAAAAACAAATCACTTTTTGCTAATAAAAAGTTTTCGCGGCTGAATTATTTGATATTTTCCCCGTAATTAAAACAAACAATTAGCATGCAATTTAATCCATCCTTATGCAAGCTGAAAACAATAATTTATTTGTTTGTTTTCGCCAATTACGGATTTGGACGGTTCAATATAATAAACCCGTATGCGGCTTTATTCAAAGCTAACAAGTTCTTAACAATAAAGGTCGGTCCGGTCTACCAATTAAAAGATCGCGGTGCTTATCGTTAACGGTAACAAGTTCTCTGCCTGCCTAATTAGCTGCTAATTAAAGCAACTGTTACCGATTTTGTTTGTTGGCATGTCGACATGATCTGCTCAAAATGCAAACTGTTGCCGTAATATGTGTTATGTGTGTATTTATGTATGTTATTTTGTATGACACATGAATTAACTAAACAACATAAATAAATTGATTATAAATTCGACTTCACTCTACTTTTTTCTTCAAGTCAGCTTAATTAATGCTTTGCCTATTAATTTCCTTTTTTATTCGTAAATTTACGTTTTTTTCCATGGGTCAATACTATCTTTATAATGTAAATTAATTCCGATGTAACTTTTCCTCCATAAGTACTGAGTTGCACGTCTATATTTAGTTGCGACAGTTGGCCAGTATTAACACGCACGCGTTTCCTGTGTGGATCTCGACTATGTTTCGCGCTCTTATTAAAACACGACTTTTACATGGCATTCATGTATAGTGAGTGGTGCAGATGCGCACCAAGGGCCTTAAACAGTATTATCACATGCCTCTAGACAATTTGTGTTATTCAGTTCGATAAATGGTAATATACTTGTACTGAAATTAAATTGTTACCGGATAAAATGTGTACGGCGATAACGTAAAATTACCCGTAAGTATTGTTTTCACTACGTTACTAATAACTAATATGACACCGGGGGGCAGTTCTCCGCCCCTACAGATTTGATGGGGGGCAGATATCCGCCTACTAAATTCTGACAGGGGGGCAGTTCTCCGCCCCTACCGATTTGATGGGGGGGCACCTCTCCGCCACCTTTAAAATAAGGGGGCAGTTCTCCGGGGGGCAGTTCTCCGGGGGGGCGCTTCTCCGGATACCTTTCCCGGTGCCGCCCAGGTTGAAGCAGGTCAGCAACCCGGCAGAGTCCCGGTCAACCCCGGACTAGCTACAGTTTATCCCGGTGAAGCCCCGGCAGAGACCCAGTTGTCGTCGGTAATGCCCGGGGGGAGCCCCGGTGAAAGCCGGCAGCGTTCATGCAGAGCCCCGGTATACCGTAACTCCACCGACACTCACCGGGGCTATACCGGCATCATACCCTGGCAGAGCTACGGTAACGCCCCGGTTTAACCACGGTCGTCGCCGGTAATGCCCAGGCGGAGCCCCGGTGAATGCCGGTGGCGTCCTGGCATGGCGCCGGTTCACCGATGTACCGTAGCTATATCGGGACTCTGTCGGCATTCACCGGGGCTCCACCGGGGTAAAACCGGCGACAACCGGGGCGTTGCAGTAGCTCTGCGGGGGTCTGTATGGGCCCCGGTGGAGCTACGTTGCCGTCCCGGTTGTTCCCGGTGCCGTCCCGGTTTTTTTCAAATACTTTAATACTTTACCGATGAAGCCCCGTTTGTTCCCTGCTCATACCAGTCGTCCCCGGTGAAGCCCCGGTTCATCCCGGTAGAGCCCGGATCACGCACCGGGGCTCAGCCGGCATCATAGTGAGACTGGGCCTTAAGAAATCGACTTCGCAATATCTATATTAGCAATGTTTTGCTAATTAAAATTTACGTGGTGGTCGGGAATTTTTCTGGCTGGGTTACACAGATATATATTTGCAAAATACCTTTATTGTCCCACAATTAAATATGGAAATTGGTCGGAAATATATTGTTCAATATCGAATCCCGGACAATCGCTCCTATGCTAAATTTGACAGGGCGGACAGTCGCTCCTACGATGTTTTGACAGGGCGGACAGTTTATGTTATTATGCCCATGCATACCCAGGAAACATTCGTTGCGTAAAAAATATACACAAAAACATCACGAATAAATAGAGACTGCACGACTTTGTTAAATATTTATGAATTTATATAAAAGGTGTAAATCTTGTGAGCTATTATATTCCGAAAGATCACCAATAATGTCCTTTCGTATGTGGTCGACTTTGGCGTATCATTCGTATGAGAGGGGATAATACAAAAATTAAACAAAAACACATTTCGAGTGTATATATAAAACGAATCACCATACAAAACAATCTTTAAAGAATCTGATTTTCTGACCTAGTTTTGAGTTATTTCACACGCGCTGTTTATTTTAGATATTTCACACGCGCTGTAAACGGTTTGTTAAATTTTACAGAAAGGTAAGTAATAAATTGTTTATCTAAACACTTTTTTTCTAGGTTTATCCCGCTTTTATTGTTACCGATATGTATAATAAAAATAAACAGCGGATTTCCTTTTATGTTTAGCTATTCCAGAACTTATAATAAATATATGAAAATAGCATCTCCATTCTGTATAGATAATTGATATGACTACATTTTTTTAAATAACTCTTAATACATGATTATTTACAGTTTACGTTCTCAAAATCATGATGCTTTTCCTTCGATATTTTTACAAAAGAAATGTACCTGTTAAAATGTAACATATCTCATGCAAAGAATCTTTATATTGTTTATTTCTTAAACGATAGGCGTTACTGCTTAAGTTGAATAAATATTTTGGTTTGGTGATTTGGAAATGTAATTCACGCTTCCTTTTGAACTTGCGTAAAATATGTTTTGCAATAAACAGAAGCTTTTTTTTATTGAATTATCATGTCTAGTGTGGAAATTAAACACCTTACATCAAGTATACAATAACGTTCATATACTGTCTCTCTATTCTCTTTTTTTTACTTTAAATTACTGAATGTAAAATAATTGATACATTTATTTGAAACAGCACAACTCAAAATATAATGCATATGTTTAAATCTGTTAACGGATCTAAATGCAGTCTGTAATATACTGTTCATTATCTCAATACATATTTTACTTATAATTATTATCGATCTTGTATTTCTGATTACTTTCTATGAATTTGGTTCAGTGCGAAGTAGTAAACAAGCTATTAGAATCTTAGATCACAGTTCCTTTAGAACTCCACATGCCGCCTATCCACAAAAAGTGGCGCACGCATAAAGTGAACTGATAACATCAATGATGTCTCGTGATCTTGGCAACGGGGTGTTATTTAGTTCCTTTGTCAAAGCCTTTTGTGTTTTGTAACTCCAATAAGATATTTATTTCCCCATTTTACAATTCTTATCTAGTCGTTTTCGTTACATTATTTAAATCGCAAAATTAAACACGATTCATGCTTAATGTCAGTCATTATTGAACATGTGTTTGTAAGCGTTTAAACAGTTATATCCGTTATATGGTATATACATGTACTCGTTCTAAATTGTATTTCATTTGTGCTTTTTGCGAAAAAAATAATTATGACTGGGGCGGGTCCATTTAATGTTTCTATTAATTTCAATTAATTATAAAGTTTTTTTCTTTTTAGGAGTAGATCTCAAATGTTTTAAACACTGCAGGATAACACTAATTTTCATTGCGGTTATAAACAATTCGAAACAAATAATTACTTTCGTATATCAATGATATTTCCATACGCAGGAAAGCATATGGCAAAATGACATACTTATAATTGGGCCTAATCTCAGGTACAAGCTATCAATACATATTTAAGGAATGTGGTTTAGTGTGGGTTATATAAAGTAAAAGCGCGCATACTATTATTATCCTTGACCCGAGTTGCCTTACATCTCAAACGACAACCCACTAATTAGGTTGCACACAATCTATAAAGCTAAAAAGGTGCATGGCTTACTATCTTTGGAACATTACGTTATTAAATAATAATGATATTTTAACAATTTTATTGTTTTGAACATCCAGACAGTATTTTGTTCTTTCTCTAATGATGATGATGATGATGATGATGATGATTATGATGATGATGATGATGATGATGATGATGATGATGATGATGATGATGATCTGGATGTTCAAAACAATGATGATGATGATGATGATGATGATGATCATCATCATCATCATCATCATCATCATCATCATCATCATCATCATCATCATCATCATCATCATCATCATCATCATCATCATCATCTTCTTCTTCTTCTTCTTCTTCTTCTTCTTCTTCTTCTTCTTCATCATCATCATCATCATCATCATCATCATCATCATCATCATCATCATCACTTGGGAAAAAAATAAGAACGGAAGTCTTGGGTAATAAGAAAACCCGCATCTTACAGAAAATAAGATCCATATAAACAAAGCTATGTACTGACACGTCTCTTACTAAGAAACTATTATCTTGTTCATAGTTAACCGTTGTTTAGTAATGAATATCACCAGGGAAAGTGCATTTGATTTTCAAACTGTTATATATATTGTCTTACATGTAAAAAATAATTATTATGATCCAATTTAACTAATCATGTATCTAGTTGTTCAAAAATAACTATGTTATTTCTAATTAATTAATTTCGCTTAATCTGTGTTTTTTTCCATATATCAAGATTTTCAATTATTCAAATGCATCATCTGTATATGAAAGTCGATGAAAACTTCAGTTCATTATAGATTAAAAAATAGAGCATTATTTATTGCCAATTCATTATAAATAGAAATAAATCGAGCACTATTTATTGCCTATTCATTATAGATAGAAAAAAATGGAGCAATATATATGTATTGCCTATTCTTTATACTTCAATATATGTCTTGCACTTATTTAATGCATAATCATAATATTTGCGCACTGAAAATCATTTCCTGCTAATTTCAAACATTATTTGTATGAAGCGATTAATTGGTAGATTTTATTTAAAAGTACAAAGCCATAAAAAGCTGGTTTCTGGCAATTTTAACATGATTAATTTATACAAGAAGGCCTGATTACAATTCTTGTTTATCAGAAGACCAGTCATCTTCATAAATACTGAATTCAATACTAATTTAAGTACATGTATATAATTTTTGTCAAAAAAACTGATGAAGATCAAAGATATTTACAATTATGTCTTCCATAATTTAAGATCATGGACGCTATACCTTCCTCAGTGCAGACGACCCAGCGAACACGAAAGCAAAATTTGTTTTTCTATGTAAATGAACATTTCTTTGTTTTGTTTTTTATCCTTTTAAAAATGTATTGTCAAACAACAAAACACAATCAATGAGAAACAAACTAATCATTCTAGCAATTTGTATACATTTTTAACAAAACCTGTGTGCTGGCTATATCGATCATATGTAACCGTATAATATTGCGCTGCTTACTTCCCTTGGATATATCAGTGTTTGTTCACCTACGAATTTTAAATCGAGGCGTTTGCCGATATTGCTATTTCGGCATTTTCTTAAGACGTTTATACCGGTTAATAGCCCCGCATGATGTAAGTTTCCACATGTTATCAATGCTATATAACTTGTATTTTGTTAAGGCAGTAATTATTTATGAGGTATATTCATTCATTCAGGTTTTTTTCAGTAAATGCTATTCGTACCCAAATTACGTCGTACCTACCCTTTCTACCCAGTTGAGGCCATATGTCCTATATGTTAGGGTAGTTTCCAAAGCTTTGCTTTCGTAACTATGTCATTGTTTATAACTTAGGTATAGGCTATACGTTTTACCTTTTTTCAGTCATTTAAAGTATTTTTTTTATTACAATACATCATTTTCATTGTTCTTTACTGCAGAACTGAACATCTGTTATTTTGTTTTATTGCAGCAATTTACCACATACATTGAGTTGAATCTAAGAATAAATACTGAATACCACCACATACAGTGTTCTTTTTCGACATGATCGGTCCGCTATCTGTTTCCAGAACAGAAAAGTAAATTGACCTACACTTTGCTAGTAGCAGATGGAGATGACTGGTACTGGACAGCGAACTAAATCCACGTTCAAAATTGGTCGCACTAAAGTCTCATCTGTATTTCAACCGGCTTAAGAAAGTTTATTGTATGTCAACACGGTATGTACGTCCGTTTTCTGCAAAAGGAAGGGCTCTTTATGAAGAGAGAATTGATGACTTTAGGAAGCGCTGTTCTGCTTCATGGCGCAAAGTGACTGAAAGTTTGTGCATAGTAAGTCGTTTAACTTATGAGAGTAATGTTGGTGAAATAAACCTGATTGAACAGCAATTACCTATGAAAGTTACGTAAAAGTTAAAGACAAAATTTGATGTGTACTTAAAAAAATGTGAAAAGTGAAGCAAGTCTTAAAGAATTATCGGCTCTCACTACAGACGTGTCGCTACAGGAAAAAGCAAACTTACATGCGCTGGAAAAGATTGACCAAAATAAACAATCAATATTAAAAAAAGTCATATCCAGCATGAAGCCAATCTCTGTCCATGGTGGTGTGAAGACACACAGTTCGAGATCCTCTAGCCGTAGGAGTGAACTCATCGCATTGAAACAAGCAGAAGCCGAATCTGCCAAGATAAAACTGAAATATACTCAACAAGAAGCAGCTCTTTTGAAACAAAAGGCAGAATCAGAAGCGAATCTTCAAGTTCTTTCTCAGCAAAAAGCTTTTGAAGCCGACGCTGCAGAAGTAAAGGTACTACAAGAGCATGATGTCGAAGGCTCTGATGGGTCAGAAAGTCATGTTACAACAGACATTAAATTCAAATTGCAAACTTTGCCTGTTGTAAAACCTGACAATCTAGTTCAAGAAGTCATGAACAAATCCACAAACAATCCAACAGTATCTGACACTAATATGGGAGAAAATCTGTGCAAATTTCTCCTTAAAAAAGACTAGGCTCTCTCGCGACTGACTATATTTAGTGACAAAACTGACTTTTTATCCCTGGAAATGTTTGTATTAATATGTAAAATGATGACAATTTATAATAGCTGTATTAATACAAGTATCAAAAATGTTGATTTTTAATGCAAAAAATGACTTTGTTTGTGAAAATGTTTGTTTTAATACGAACAAAGATGACAGTTAATAATAGTTCGTATTAATACGAAATATCAAAAATGTTGATTGTTAATGCAAAAAAAAAGACCTTTTCCCTGAAAATGTTCGTATAAATACCAACAATGATGACATTATGAATTTATCAAGTATTTCTGAAAAAAATGTATAGTGCGTTCATTTACGAAGTATGGTTATGTTAAGAATCTATGAATTAAACAAGTATTTCTGTTTTTTTTTTAAGTGCGTTAATTTACGAAGTCTGGTTTTGTTAAGAATCTATGAATTCACCAAGTATTTCTGAAATTGTTTAATAATGCGTAAATTTAGGAAGTCTTGTTTTGCTATGAATTTGCCAAGTACCGAGTATTTCTGAAAATATATTTTAATAGTGTGTAAATGTAAGACGTATGTTAAGAATATATGAACTGACCAAGTACATGACTTTGTATTTCTGAAAATTTTTAATGCAGCATAAATTTACAAAATATGATTATGTTGAGAATATATGAATTGACAAAGTACGGGGTATTTCTGAAATAATATAATAGTGCGTAAATTTACGAAGTATGGTTTTGTTAAGAATATATGAATTGACCTGGTATTTCTGAAAATTGTTAATAGTGCGTAAATTTACGAAGTAAGGTTTTCCTGAGAATAAATGAATTGATGAAGTAATTCTGAAAAAAAATAGTAGTGCGTAAATTTACGAAGTATGGTTTTGTTAAGGATATATGAATTGACAAAGTATTTCTGAAAAGTTTTACTAGTTCGTAAATTTACGAAGTATGGTATTATTAAGAATATGAATTTACCAATTGTAGAAGAATATGAATTTACCAAGTATTTCTGAAAAGGTTAAATAGTGCGTAAATTTACGAAGTATGTTTTTGTTAAGAATCTATGAATTCACCAAATTAATACTGAAATTTTTTAATAGTGCGTAAATTTATGAAGTATGTTTTGTTAAGAATCTATGAATTTACCAAGTATTTCTGAAAGTTTTTAATAGTGCGTAAATTTACGAAGTATGTTTTGTTATGAATCTATGAATTCACCAAGTATTTCTGAAAGTTTTTAATAGTGCGTAAATTTACAAAGTATGTTTTTGTTCAGAATCTATGAATTTACCAAGTATTTCTGAAAGTTTTTAATAGTGCGTAAATTTACGAAGTATGGTTTTGTTAAGAATCTATGACTGTTTTTTTTTTAATAGTGCGTAAATTTACGAAGTATTTTTTGGTTAAGAATTTATGAATTTACAAAGTATTTCTGAAAATATATAATAGTGCGTAAATTTACGAAGTATGGTTTTGTTAAGATAGTGCGTAAATTTACGAAGTAAGATTTGGTTGAGAATATATGAATTGATGAAGTATTTCTGAAAAGTTTTACTAGTTCGTAAATTTACGAAGTATGGTATTGCTAAGAATATGAATTTACCAATTATGTCTGAAATTTTTTTATAGTGCGTAAATTTACGAAGTATGGTTTTATTTATGAATTTACCAATGAAAATGTTAAATAGTGCGTAAATTTACGAAGTATGGTTTTGTTAAAAGTCTGGTTTTGGTAAGAATCTATGAATTCACCAAGTATTTCTGAACATTTTTAATAGTGCGTAAATTTAAATTTACGAATAATGGTTTTGTTAATCATATATTTCTTTAAAAAAAAGAAGTTCATAAATTTATGCCACATGGTGACAAGCAATGAAAAAAACTACTGATTTTCTACTCTCTCGTAAATTTACGAATAATTTCTTAGTTGATGTCAAATGTGTTCTTTTTGCATTAAAAATGTTCGTAAATTTACGCACTTTTTTAGGAAATATACAAGTTTGATAATTCCTGTTCATGCATTTTGATTCAAGGTTAAATTTGTGTGCAATAAAAGTGAGAAAAAAACCCCTGTTTTTCTTCATTTTGCAACGAAAAAAGGGAATATCAAAGGATATTCCCTCATAGAATTCCGATGCGTTATGATTGTACTTAGAATTTATTTAATATTGAATTATTGATTCAAAGTGAAACACAAACGCTTTCATATCAGCTAATAATTAATAATTAATTTATAAACCCAGATGAACAGATTTTTGCACCAGTTCTGAATGGAAAGGAATTTCTGTATCCACATTCAAAATTATTAACTTATTTTGTATTTTCATTTAAAACACCGTTTTTATAATAAATAAAACTAGTTTCAGAGTGAAAATGTTGATTAATTTATTGAAACTTCAAATACAACTTCCTTTATAATAATGTGATGATATAAAATCAAGGGCATACTGTCGGTCCAAGGGAGGGGGGACTAGGGTGGGGGGACAGTGGTCGACATAGTGCTGCCCCCCTTTTTTAGGCCTAGATCGAGCGCTGATAGGGTTTAATGTTTAAGATGCAAAATTGATTTAATTAGGGGGAGGGCTAATCTCTTATCTGATATTTAATATCTCAATATAACATACTGAATGGTGCAGGAAATAATAATATAATAAATTAAATTAAATCAAAATTCGTTTTAACTGTCGTGAGTCTAGTAATCAAATTAGGTAGGAGTGCTGGGACACACTCTGGGTCTTCACATAATGTGGCCCCTGGCCCGGAAAGTCACCTCATAAACAAGGTTTTCAGTAGATTTTCAAAACCAGGAGTCAAAATGACCCTAGGTCTCAAAATTATGAGGGGTCAAAATGAAAATGATAAGATTGTGGTCAAAATACTTTGGAAACTTGAAATGTTCCTAAATGCATGTTTAAGGTTTTGTAATAGCTTATTTATCATAATAATGAAGAAAACACTTTCTTAAAAGCTTTATTATTTCCATAAACGAGCATTTCTGTTGTTATTTTCAAGTTGGATTGTAGAAAACAAATGTATCAAAATGATGCAAGGCTAATTTTTGGCAGGGTCAAAAATGAAAAATTGCAAATTGCTTGCATCAACATGCAGGATTCTGCTTCAATTGAAATCACTGATAAAACTTAAAAATACACACACATTATCTATGATTATGATCATTCATTTTTTCTATAACACCCCCACTTCAGCTTAGGTAGATCACGTCTGATGGGTTAAACAATGCATGATCATCAGCATGGTTCTCAGTATCATTCCTGCCAATCCCTCTTAGAGTAATATTTTTGTCTACATTTAATCTCGATTAACATCACACACACCAGGGTGTAAATGAAAGGGTATATTACATATTTTAATCTCATCGGGATAGATTAATCAAACATTGTGGCATATTCACATTATTCAGGGATTGGCTACAATATTTTACCATTGGAAATGGAAGTGAGATATAGGTAGGAGTAATGATAGTCCAAGGGAGACAACTCAAAATTTAAAATTGTACCAAACTTTTTCCATTGGAAATGGAAGTGAGATATATCAGTAACGCAAGTCCAAGGGAGACAACTCAAAATTAAAAAATATACCAAATTTCTCTGTTTGTCCAGGAATTATAAGTAAATTCACTTCATTTAATTTTAAAAGTTCTTAATGTCTTTATAAAACTGAAATACATACTGCATATACTTTTAGATATGAACTTAAGGCATGAACATGTCATAAACATGCTTTAATGTTACAGGTTAATTAATGAATTTTATGAAAAACACAATTTAAAATAATTTTACTTAATTGATACAAGTAATAAATAACAGGCTTGATAATGCCTTGATAATTGCTTCGAACAACTTAATATTGACTGCAATGAATAATTGTCTAAAATTGCAATTTTAAACACAAATTGACGACAGTTTACACACTGTGTGACACAGTATCAAATATGGATTTCTTCTTAATTGGGTTAGGACTAGTGACACTTTTCCAGTTTTTTTTATCTTCTTTCCTGTTGCTTCAATGAAGACATCAAACAATTATACTTTGACACCAGACAATGACTGACCAATATAGCATTTGAACCTCAGTTGATTGGGCTGCATGCCACTGAGGCTGCGGCTGTTATTTATATCAATGTAATCTTACCTGACACGACTTGGCTTGTGATTCTTGACTTGACAACTATCCGAGGCACATTCACTTCCACCCAAACAGGAGGGAGGTCAGTTCAGGTCCAGTGTCTGGCTTGAATGGTATTTCTGCTGCTCACTAGACAACCACTTAACAGTCTTTCACTTCCAACTCAACAGGAGGGAGGTCAGTACATGTCCAGTGTCTGGCTTGAGTTCTATTTTTGCTGCTCATTAGACAACCACTTTTACTTCCAACTCAACAGGAGAGAGGTCAGTACAGGTCCAGTGTTTGGCTTGAGTTCTATTTTTGCTGCTCACTAGACAACAACTTTTACTTCCAACTCAAAAGGAGTGGGCCAGTATAGTGTCAAGTGTTTGGCTTGAATTCCATTTCTGCTGCTCACTAGATAACTATCCCAACCACTGTCACTTCCACCTAAACAGGAGGGGGCCAGTATAGAGTCAAGTGTCTATCTTAAGTAAAATTTCTGCTGCTCACAATATAACTGTTCCAACAACTGTCACTTCCACCTAGACAGGAGGGAGGTCCATAAATGTCCAGCATCTGGCTCAAGTTCTATTTCTCTTGCCTGCAATGATTAAGCCCCTTGCTTGCCAAAGTGTCTTCTGCACATCAACTGTGTATTCAAAACAGAACAATAATTAGCTTATTAATTATTTCCCAAAAAGGTAAACAAACCTCTGTGAATACATATTATTAATGCCTTTATACATGTTCAGCCACCACCCACCCTACAGAATCTCAAATTATGTGTGAACAACATCTAATTGACATCAACGTACCAACATTGCTACCTGATTGTTTTCGAGAGGGTGCAGGGAGTGTTTTCATCATAAACCCCCAACATATTTCAATGTTTTATTAAAGATTAATTATATCTTATTATTAAACTGAAATCATATTACAATTATCTCACTCAAATATGTTGCTATGTCTGCTCTACAAAACAAATCAGGGATACAGGATGTAGAAGTAGACTAGTGTAAAATTGTGATTTTTTTAGAATGCAAAAAAAAATGAAGATTAAGGAAAGTACTTGTGTTTTGTGTGTTCCTTGGCTATTCAAGAGCAATATGAATATTGCATTTATCAGCTAATCAGGTGTTTTCATGACTCTATTGATAGTAAAACAAAATACATCAATTAAATCAATGTGATGTCATTAGGGAATTCTCGTTCTTAATATAAACAACATCATTCACTACTTGCTTGGGTGACATAGTATCTCGTCATGTTACTAATTGCTTGGGTGACGAAGTATATCGGTATGTTACTACTTGCTTGGGTGACGTAGAATATAGTTATGCCACACCAAAAAGGAGAGTTCCCTATTGAAATAGGCATAAGGACAACTAAACTTAAAAATTTGATTCACTTATTTATAAATGTAAACAGTATTCCTTCTTCTCATTATTGACTTTCCTCATTGTATCACAGGTGTTAACAACGCAATAGTATAAGGTAAGATTTGTTTAGATTCACTGAGTTCTCAATTTATAAAACGTTGAACATGAGTTCACAAATAACTATAGGTATACTATAGACAAGGACAAAAATGCTTTATAATCGCTAAAACAAAATATAAACAAGAGATGTGTTCATCAGAAACACAATGCCCCCTATTGCGCCGCTTTGAAATATAAAAAAAATATTTATTTTTTTGACCTTTGACCTTGAAGGATGACCTTGTACTTGAACTTCCACCACTCAAAATGTGCAGCTTCATGAGAACGCCGCTTTGAATTTTTTATAATTTTTTTTTTTACCTTTGACCTTGAAGGATAACCTCGACCTTGAACTTCCACCACTCAAAATGTGCAGCTTCATGAGAAAGCCGCTTTGAATTTATTTTTATTTTTTTACCTTGAAGGATGACCTTGACCTTGAACTTCCACCACTCAAAATGTGCAGCTTCATGAGATACACATGCATGCCAAATAGTGCTGCAACAATACGCCAAAAACCGTATTGCAATATATTGTCAGTTCAAAAACCCGTATTGCAATATATCGCAATATATTGCTAACTTGTACCAAAATTATAACTTGCCAATTACCCTATAATCCCGTATATTCCAGTTTTAAGGCAAATTCTGGTAAATATTTACTATAAATGTGCTCAAGAATAACAAGAAACACAAACATTCGCAAATTTTCTTAAGTATCAAATACATTTTGGCATTTGTTACTATTTAAAGATGTGATGAAATAACGTCCAACCGGGGCGTTTTTTTCCACTGAACACGCGTAATTCACCTGACGTGATGTTCCCGTTTTTTTACAACACAAAATACACCCATACTTTCCATGCGACGTTCTACATGTCTGCATAATTTTCGCGCGCTTTTTATTGAGACAAAGGATAAAGCACTTTTTATTTGACGCTAGAATTTCGTATTGTCGCATTAGCATTAAAATTTGGAAGCGTTTTACCGAAATTCGGATAACAAATTTAATAATGCTCAATTCAGAATCGAACGAAACATGTACAGATGTGCGCAATTAATTCAACGATAATCTGTTCAAAAGCATCAAACGAATGCTCTGATGTAACAACGCTACTCCGTATAATACACTTTTCAGAATGCTATTTTTACGAAAAACATTATTTACACTGCTTTGTTTTGTTTACCTTGTTATCAAGGACGAAATGTGAATGAATTTTTGTAAAATTTTTGTACCGGTATGATGAAAATCGTATCGCAATACAATATGCGGATTGCGTATTGCGATATATACCGATATACCGGTATATTGTTGCAGCACTAATGCCAAATATCAAGTTTCTATCTTCAATAATGCAAAAGTTATGGCCAACGTTAAAGTGTTTTTTTCGGACTGACTGACAGACTGACATACTGACATTCTGACTGACAGACAGTTCAACTGCTATATGCCACCCTACCGGGGGTATAAGAACAATTAAATATTACAAGAAATAACTTTACAATAGATATTCCACTTAAATGCTGACTTAGAAATAAAGTTTGAAAATTTACGTGTTTAAATAATTAAATAGGAAACACAAATTTAACTATTGTGTTTTTTTTTCACAATTTCGCATATTCACCACATGAAATGTGTGTTTTTATAGTCAAACCACACTAAGTGTTAGACGATACAAACAAGAGGCCCATGAGGGCCCAAATCGCTCAACTGCTATAAACACTGTGCAAGTTTGGAAAGAATAAGATGGTAACTGTGTACTTAATCGCGCAAACAAGGAGAATTTTCTCAAATTCAAGGGGAGATTAATGTGTATTTATTTCTCCGATACTGCTCATATTCTTAAGGGTTCAAGTCCTCATTGATATAAAGATACTTTGCAAATTTGGAAATAATTGGATGAAAACTGTGGAATTAATTGCGTCAACAAGCGGGACTGGGGTTTTTATCAGATTTTGGGGAAAGGGCCTGGCCTTTTTTGAGGGAAAAAACATCGCGTGAAACGCCGAATTTGGGGGAAAAATTGTGCGAAGCGCCAGATTTTTTTGGGAAATAAGGAAAGTCTTAAATAATCAATTTTACATATTTTACGGTTTTTAAAACAAATTCAAGGCAACAGATAATTTAATTATGCAATATTTTTCTATTTTCTACACTGGATCAGGTAAATTTATATATTTAAAGGTTTAAAAAATATATAAAAAAAATCAAAAAAATTTGGGAGGGAAAAATGAAATCTAGGGGAAAATTTACCAGATGAGGGGGAAAAAATCCGAGGGAAAAGGAGCGATTTTCGGCGGGTCACAAAGAAGGAAAAAAAACCTGCGGGATTTCAAAATTTTCTCATATTCAATGGGAAGTCATTCTGGACTTATTGCTTGGATATTGCTCAAAATTGCTTAAAAATAGGTTTGAGTCCTCATTGATACAAAGACACTGTGCAAGTTTGCCAAGAACTGGATGAAAATTATTAATTTTATCACATAAAACAAGGGCTGTTTTTAAAACATGCATGCCCCCATATGGGCTGTCAGTTGTAGTGGCAGCCATTGTGTGAATACGTTTTTTGTCACTGTGACCTTGACCTAGTGACCTGAAAATCAATAGGGGTCATCTGCCAGTCATTCTGAATGTACCTATGAGGTTTCATGATCCTAGGCGTAAGCTTTCTTCAGTTATCATCCGGAATTGTTTTTACTGTGTCGAGTCACCGTTACCACAAACGTTGACCTAGTGACCTGAAAATCAATAGGGGTCATCTGCGAGTCATGATCAATGTACCTCTGAAGTTTCATGATCCTAGGCGTAAACGTTCTTGAGTTATCATCCGGAAACCATTTTACTGGTCCGAGTCACCGTGGCCTTGACCTTTGACCTAGTGACCTGAAAATCAATAGGCGTCATCTGCCAGTCATGATCAATGTACCAATGAAGTTTCATGATCCTAGGCGTAAGGGTTCTTGAGTTATCATCCGGAAACCATTTTACTGGTTCTAGTCACCGTGACCTTGACATTTGACCTAGTGACCTGAAAATTAATAGGGGTCATCTGCCAGTCATGATCAATGTACCTATGAAATTTCATGATCCGAGGCGTAAGCGTTCTTGAGTTATCATCCGGAAACCATTTTACTGGTTTGAGTCACCGTGACCTTGACCTTTGACCTTGTGACCTCAAAATCAATAGGGGTCATCTGCGAGTCATGATCAATGTACCTAAGAAGTTTCGTGATCCTAGGCGTAAGCGTTCTTGAGTTATCATCCAGAAACCATTTTACTGGTTCGAGTCACCGTGACCTTGACCTTTGACCTAGTGACCTGAAAATCAATAGGGGTCATCTGCAAGTCATGATCAATGTACCTATGAAGTTTCATGATCCTAGGCGCAAGCGTTCTTGAGTTATCATCCGGAAACCATTTTACTGGTTCGAGTCACTGTGACCTTGACCTAGTGACCTGAAAATCAATAGGGGTCATCTGCAAGTCATGATCAATGTACCTATGAAGTTTCATGATCCTAGGCGTAAGCGTTCTTGAGTTATCATCCGGAAACCATTCGGTGGACGGACCGACAGACCGACCGACATGTGCAAAACAATATACCCCCTCTTCTTCGAAGGGGGGCATAAAAACTGAATTTTCATTTTTTTGTCAAATTCAAGGGGAGATAATTCTGGACTTATAACTCCAATATTGCTCATTTTCAATAGTGTTTGACTCATCATTCAGATAAAGACACTGTGCAAGTTGGGAAATAATTGGATGAAAACTGTGGACTTTATTGCGTAAACAAGCCCTAAATTTTACAATTTTCTCAAATTCAAGGGGAGATAATTCTGGACTTTTTACACTGATGTAACCCATTTTCAATAGGATTCGAGTCCTCATTAATATAAAGACACTGAATAAGTTTGAAAAGAATCAGATGAAAACTGTGGACTTTATCGCGTAAACAAGAAAAAGTCTAACGCACGCACGGACAGACAGTAAACGGAAACCACGCCATGACATAAGCTCTTCTGACCTTCGGCCAGTAGAGCTAATTATACTACTTGAGTTCACATCATATTGTCCTCATAAAGATGGGTTGGGTGCATGGAGAACTTATACTGCCTTGCTGAAGTTGCTGTATATAGCTTTTATAGCGACGCGGTAGTGTCTGTCTGATTTGGAACCGGGAGGTTCCAGGCTCAATCCCCATTGTGGTTGGGGATTTTTCTGGCTGGGTAACATTGGCGCTCAATGCGAAAAACCCCAGACGTCCCTCATTTGTCGTGGCTTGGGGAAATTTGTGGATGAATTTCACAATTTGGGGGTGTTTGTGTACAATTTGGCTGGGTTGGGTATAAGGAGAACTTATAACGCCTTGCTATATGAGCTAGCTTTTATAGCGACACGTTAGTATCTGATTTGGAACCGGGAGGTCCCGGGTTCGATCCCCATTGTGTTTGGGAATTTTTTTCTGGCTGGGTTACACTCACATGGCTTACTATGTGTTTACTTCTCTACCATCGGAATATATGGTATGTTAATATTTGATAAACACACAGTTTTTGTTTCGATACATTCAAATCACACGTTCATTGCCGCTTCATGCAAAATGGGTCTTATGTCGTTTAAGCGGGCCCAGCTCAAGCCCCGCCTGCACAAACAGCCTGAGCATTTGCGCAGTCTGGACAGAGGCAAAGCTTTCCCCTATAAAATCACTCAAAGTGGTTTATAATGGTCTCATTATGTATCTCCTGATCAGACAGGGCCCTCGTTTGGCCGGTTTTGGGTCCGAAATTCGGCCCCATTCCACCCTTAAAATAGTATACTTTTTATGTCCCCAACTATAGTAGTGGGGGACATATTGTTTTTGCCCTGTCTGTTGGTCTGTCTGTTGGTCTGTCTGTTGGTCTGTTGGTCTGTCTGTTTGTGCCAACTTTAACATTTTGCAATAACCTTTGCTATATTGAAGATAGCAACTTCATATTTGGCATGCATGTGTATCTCATGAAGCTGCACATTTTGAGTGGTGAAAGGTCAAGGTCAAGGTCATCCTTCAAGGTCAGAGGTCAAATATATGTGGCCAAAATCGCTCATTTTATGAATACTTTTGCAATATTGAAGATAGCAACTTGATATTTGGCATGCATGTGTATCTCATGGAGCTGCACATTTTGAGTGGTGAAAGGTCAAGGTCAAGGTCATCCTTCAAGGTCAGAGGTCAATTATATGTGGCCAAAATTGCTCATTTTATGAATACTTTTGCAATATTGAAGATAGCAACTTGATATTTGGCATGCATGTGCATCTCATGGAGATGCTCATTTTGAGTGGTGAAAGGTCAAGGTCATCCTTCAAGGTCAGAGGTCAAATATATGTGGCCCAAATCGCTTATTTTATTAATACTTTTGCAATATTGAAGATAGCAACTTGATATTTGGCATACATGTGTATCTCATGATGCTGCACATTTTGAGTGGTGAAAGGTCAAGGTCATCCTTCACAAGGTCAAGGTCATCCTACAATATCAAACATCATATAGGGGGACATTGTGTTTCACAAACACATCTTGTTTCCCCTATTTCAGCTAAAAATTCCCCCCTCAAAAAATTATTTAAAAAAATTTACTTGTATACCTATATTGCATACATGCCATAATTTTTCAGACCAATTCCGGGACATTGAGTTAAATTGTCCGGGACTTTTGCCAATTTCCCGGGACATGTATAAAATGTAGCGATATTTAAAAACATATGCATTTTTGGTACGTTTTTTTTGTTTCGCATCGTTAATTGCAAAAGTTCGAATGCCTATCCGAAATACACTTGAACTATTAACGTCAAATTAAACATTACTACTTCCATTACTAGATACATGCCACGTGTTTTCAGTGTAAGCGTTATAAACATAGATGGTGACGTCACTGCGTTATTGTTATTAAGACCGGTGTGTAACGTGTAGTTGTTGATACGCCTTTACCGGTATTCATTTATAACATTTATATAATAAAAAAAATACAACAATACAGTACCGTTAGATCGTCACTCAAATCAATTCACAATACATACAACCAATCACAATAAAACAAATACAACAAAACAGTACCCGTAGATCGTCAACGCAATTCAAATTCACTTATTATTTTTTACGTTATGTTTATTGGGGGTTTAGAACAAGACAATAATAAACCTAGTGAGGATGACGTTTTTATATGCTTACTTTTTTACTCAACTTCTTTGTCGGTTAAACGTGCGAACATAAACTGCTTTTAATTTTTTACTCAGCGATGTTGGACTTCAGATGTGTGAACAACTATCCTTTGCCCTTACGCAGCGGGAAATAATGACGTAGTAGATTAAAGTCAATTCACAACCCATTAAACAATGCCGCCTTTTCGGTTTGACCACGAACGTGAGACAATCGATATGATAACAGGACCCCTGTTAATTGATCGATTTTGACACATAGCGTAGTCTGCCTATTCGGGTAGGCATTGTCATGGAGACGCTGCAGATATACACAGATTCGAGGTGCAGTTAAGCCTTCGATAAGGTACATGTATACATGGATTTTGTAAATTCCGGGACATTTGACAGATTTCCGGGACAGCGGGACAAGTTCTTCATTTCCGAGACTGTCCCGGACAATCCGGGACGTATGGCATGTATGCTATATTGCCAGCTGGTATCGTGCTATTAACCTTTGATTAAATGTATATTTATGTAAATTACATTAAAATATAACAATTTTAAGTGTTGAATGGTTGGTGAAAAGATCTTGTAAAATTCCCCTTTTCGCCCAAAACAATGCGAAATTCCCCCCGCTAAGGGCCCCGGCTCCAATCCCCCAAAGTGTAGCAAGGGCCCTGCCAGACTGCAAGATGCGTAGTCTGGGTGGGATATAGCTATGATGGGCGCATATGGCATAAGACCCATTTTTGCATGACGCAAGTCTTTAAAAACCTCATTGCTATTTGTAAATGGCACATTTTAGCACAATGCTTTACGATATAAAATTGAATTCAAAATAGCAAATATAGCAAACTGGCAAATTAGGGTAGCCTATTCAGGCGTTCAGGAACCATTTCACGAGGTGCTGACCAAGTACAGAAAACATTTGTGGTTAGATCATTAAACGATTTCCATCTCAATGAGACACTACTATTTCAGTAGTGTTTGTTAATCTCATCTTGAAAGCAAAACTGTGTTTATTGAAAGTCAATTAAGTCGTCCCCTGACGATTTAGTGACTGAGTACAGACCCTGAAATTCTGCGAGATGGTTTTTAACGCGTAATTGTAACTGGGCCACAATTCGTGTCTACATGTGTCATTTCAACATTGAGATTATTACAGGGGTGGGTGGGTGGGTGGTGTAGTAGTAGTAGTAGTAGTAGTAGTAGTAGTAGTAGTAGTAGTAGTAGTAGTAGGAGGAGGAGGAGGAGTAGGAGTAGTAGTAGTAATAGTAGTAGTAGTAGTAGTAGTAGTAGTAGTAGTAGTAGGAGTAGTAGTAGAAGTAGTAGTAGTAGTAGTAGGAGTAGTAGTAGTAGTAGCAGTAGTAGTAGTAGTAGTAGTAGTAGTAGTAGTAGTAGTAGTAGTAGTAGTAGTAGTAGTAGAAGTAGTAGTAGCACTAGTAGTAGAAGTAGTAGTAGTAGTAGTAGTAGTAGTAGTAGTAGCAGCAGCTGCAGTAGCAGCAGCAGCAGTAGTAGTAGTAGTAGTAGTATGCATTACAAAAATGCAGTTAGCCTTACATTTGGTAAAATTTAAATATATTACAAGGGAGGCAAATGCTGTAACAATAAATTCAAACTTATATCATTTGTTTCCCCTGTGTATAAGAGTGTATAACCTCCCCTGTCCTGCTTATATTTATATTAATCAACAAAATTAAACATTAACACAATATTGAATATACAAAATATACAAAAAATCTCATATTCTGATAATATTTTTACTTATCCACTGTATTTTACTAAAAGGATGATGTTTCATTGGACTGATAATTATAGATTTAGGATTACAGACCAGTTGCTTCAGTAATATTGTTCAGAGTGTGCCCTGTTGGCCGCGTATGCATTCTTGAGTTATCATTCAAAAAACCATTTTACTATTTCGAGTCACCGTGACCTTGACCTTTGACCTAGTGACCTCAAAATCAATAGGGGTCATCTGCGAGTCATGATCAATGTACCTATGAAGTTTCATGATCCTAGGCCCAAGCGTTCTTGAGTTATCGTATGACAACCACCTGGTGGACGAACCGACCGACCGACATGAGCAAAACAATATACCCCCTCTTCTTCGAAGGGGGGCATAACAAATTGTATGGTTCGGGTAACCCGATCCTTTCTACGATTTTGGTCCCGACCCTACTTTTTTTCGTCATGTTAAAAAAAAACAATCTTGGAAAACAAGATGTGTTTGTGAAACACAATGTCCCCCTATATGATGTTTGACATTGTAGGATGACCTTGACCTTGTGAAGGATGACCTTGACCTTGACCTTTCACCACTCAAAATGTGCAGCTCCATGAGATACACATGCATGCCAAATATCAAGTTGCTATCTTCAATATTGCAAAAGTATTCATAAAATGAGCGATTTTGGCCACATATATTTGACCTCTGACCTTGAAGGATGACCTTGACCTTGACCTTACACCACTCAAAATGTGCAGCTTCATGAGATACACATGCATGCCAAATATCAAGTTGCTATCTTCAATATAGCAAAAGTTATTGCAAAATGTTAAAGTTGGCGCAAACAGACAGACAGACCAACAAACAGGGCAAAAACAATATGTCCCCCACTATACATAAAAATGCCGGGTACCATCTGATAGTGCCGGAAAATAACTGCACATTTGCCACTTCCGCTTTCGTTATCAATCATCCAATTTTACGTGTTTTTTTTCCATTTCTAAGCTAAAATAATGGATTCTGCCAGCGTTTTGATGAATATCTTTTACGTTGCTATGCGCACCTGTCGCTTACATCATTTTCACAAGATGGCGGACTATACAGAAAATAAATTGTGACGCTTGGCAAAAAATGACGAATAACGATCAAATTAACGATGGAGATCATACATTTAGAAGGGATTAATGAAATGCCTGTGATAATCAAAGATGGATAAAACGTTATAGATACTAACAACACATTTATTAGTAATGAACTCAGTGGATATATGTCACGAGTGTTTGCAAATTGTAACATGTAGCATTCAGTTTACTTGTAAAGTTAAAACATCTGAAGTGAAATGATCTGACAAGATTATCGTTAAAAAAAGGGATAAGACAAACATGGTTTCACTTATATGTTAGTGGATCTGTGTATAATCAGATTCATATGCATATATTGCTTTATTATGTTTGTCCTGCTGTACCTTAAACAGCATGGAACTTAAATGGACATTGCAAGGTAAATATATTAATATTAATTATTGATCCATGTTAATGGATGGTTCAATAAATGAATGAAGATGTGTCTTAGAGGTTAGTATCATGAAATTATGGCCACTTTCTGAAACAAAACGACAATGTATGGTTAACAAAATATATTATAACACTATAGCCATTGCAAAAGCATGTAAGCCATCGCAAAGACAAAAAAAATAAAAAAATAAATAAATAAATAAACAAAAAATAAATACATACCCTACCTAATGTTTTTTCAGCCGTTACCTGAACCGCAGGGCTCAACATTAACGGTTGTCCTATTGCCCCTGGCAAGTAAAAGTTGGGTCCGGGCAAGTTATTTTATAATCTAGTTGTCCGCCTGGGCAAGTGCAAAAAAGAACAAAGAGCATTCAATTTAGACTTGACTTTAATAAGACTTTAATTGCTAATCATTTTATTTAATGTTCAAAAATAAAAATAAAGGTTTTGTGGTGTATCATTTTGATCTTTATTTAAAAATACGAGGTTTACAGTTATTGTGATATTTCATGTTTGGGCAAGTGGCTTTATGTTCAGGGCAGGGCAAGTTGGTTTTTAGGTAAATGTTGAGCCCTGAACCGTACAATTTATTTTGTTTGGCCTAAGAGTGACCCATACCTCTGACATAGGGTTAGGGTCTTACACATGAAATGCCTTGTCTTCATGGTTGTCATCAGTAGTAACCTATCTTAAAATAGCATAATGGATCACAAAGTAACGTTACAGTCTGATTTAGCTGTTTTATGGCAAATCTTTATCATTTAAGAGTGATGACCTTGAGTTATAAAGTAGGGTGACAAGTGTATCACGTGACTTGTCATCTTGTGACGGATTTCATTTATGCCAAGTTATTTCAAAATCACTCAACATATGGCAAACTCAAGGCTGAGACAGGAATTTTTAAGTTGCTGTATGGTCAAATTTGACCTTTAACCACAGAGTGACCTTGACCTTGACATAAGGAGATAGGGTGCAATATGGGTCAGGTTGTCTTATGATGGTGGAAATTTGTGCATGCAAAGTTAATTCAAAATCCATCAATACATGGCAAACTTATGGCTGAGAAAGGAAATTTCAAACATACATAGAGACTAATCAGACATAAAATGTGACTGCTATATGTCACAATTTTAAAGACGCTGATTGTCATTTTCCAATTTATGGAATGAACATACACAAAATGGCACATTTTCGTAACAATTTTAACCCAGTGTAGACGTATAGCTGAGTTTTTACGGTAAAATACCAGCACCATGGTTTTCACAATACTGCATCATACAGCCATTTGTTTACAACAAAAGAACTGTTTGAAAAAAATCTCTTTCAAGTTTAAGCAAGTGTAGGTGCCATATTGCCTTCTACTACTTTACATGTGATTTATGACGATTTAATGTAAGCTGACCATATTCTTATATTCATAATAATTTCACTATTTAAACACCAACAATTTTACCAAATACCTGTGCCTATACTTCTGTTTAGCTACATCCTGGTATTTTAAGTTTACAAGGGTGCTAAATTATCCTTCACATAAAAGGAAATTCAATTTAAATCAGTATCAATAACATGATGGAAACTAATGACAAACCAAAGAATTCATCCTTCTGTCTATCATGGCTACTGTCAGTTCAGGGAACCAACTCCGCCAAGACTGAGTGTTACTTTTCTAAAATTTTACATTGTGTGTGCCTAAATTGCACTTATAAATGTACTGTACAATTTTATGTCTTTAACCCTATTGTCTAAACTACATGTATAAGACAATAATAATTGTTTCGCCTATTTATCATGTTGGTACCAGAATCAAAGAAGAGAAAAAAATATATTAAAGGGAACTTTTCATGTTTTGGTTTATTGACAGTATTGGAAAAAAATGTTTCAGATTTGCAAATTTTCGTTGTTGTTATGATATTTGCGAGGAAACAGTAATACTGAACATTAACTTTGCTCTAAAATATCCATTATTTGCATCTTTTGATGATTTAAAGACCTGAAAATTATAACACTTTTCAAACACGAAAGGCTTTAATAACTTCGGGAATTCTGTTGTAATTGTTATATTTTGTGACATCACAAGGATTGCTTATATAAAGTGAAAAATACACTATAATACACCTATCTCTTAATAATATATGTGCATTTCATTTCATGCTCAGAATTTAGACTAAATTTTGTGGACTGTTTTTTTGACATGCATGCATCATGTCCAATTTGAAAATGTGTGATAAAGAGTCCAAATTAGTTCACAGCGTATTAAAATTACAATATCAAAATTGCACATCTTCCTTAATCCATAACAGCAACCTTTGCATATATTGATCCAACCTCAGGCTTCGCGAAATTTGAAAAAATCTGCCGGTCATCCGGACAGGCATTTCAGAAAATGTGCCGGTCCGGAGAAAATTTAGCCGGACTGAAAAACAACAACACAACTATGTACATTAACATAAACCCTTTATTTAAGCTCAACAAGCCACTGCCAGTGCTTTATCCTAATAAGATAACAGTTTTTCGGTGTTAATCAATTCGTCTTGATAGTGACTGGACAATATTCTTCAATTTCCATATCTTCTTCAGTGTCACACAGTTTATCAATCTCCTTTTTGAAGTAAGGGATTATAACAACCTAAATTTAAGTAAGAAGAAGTATCGAAAATACAATTGTGGTTAATGGACACTAACTTGTACAATGTCAAATGATAACATTTTTGGAGACCTATGACGAGTACATGTGATAAAGATATCACTAGAACATTGTTTATATTTAATAAACAACCTTTTTAAGTCCATGCTTCATAAAGAAATTCATATTTTAATTTCCTATCTACCGGTACTCGAAAAATATGTCAAAGCTATCAAGATCTTTTTTGTTAGAACGCAGTTGCCGATTTTGCGACTGAGTTTGAAGTAGGTGTTGTGTAAACAGTTGGATTTGCTAATTGTACGTAACAAACTTATTGCAAACATCAAAACAATGAGCGATTTCATTTTTATGATGTAGTTAGGAGTTTGCTCTTTGAATTTTCAACTTTGAAAAAAATATTATTTGTTTGTATTCATTTCACGTTTTGCCGGTCGCCAGGACAGACATTCGTGTTTAACTTGTCGGACCAAATGGAAATCTGCCGGTCAGGACCGGCGGACCGGCAATTTCGCCAAGCATGCAAACTCTGCGCAGAGATTTGACTGGAACCAGCATAGCTTGATCAAATCATTGCCTCCATAACCAACCACCTGATGATAGCCTAACCACGCGGTACAATGATTTCACCTTTGTTATTTCTACTTTTCTTAATTAAGGTGTGTTTTTTTATTATGAACCTTAATGTGTACACTATTTTCAAAATATGAAAGAAAATGATACTACTTTTCATAATATAACAGGGCCCTCAATCTATCAAATCTGCGGCCAAATTTTTGGGTGGAAAAATTCCCCCCGAATTTTTTTTTTTTGAAAGACGTGTCTCATGATTATTATTTATCCTATTACCAGATGAAAATCGATAGTATAATAACGATCATATAAACTTTACCTATAGACTATCGCTATTTTTGGACCATGGTTTTCCGATCTCTATCTTAAGAACACTATATGTTTCAATGTGACGTCATAGCAAATGATGAATTTGAAGTACAGTACACTTCACGCGTTTTCCCCAAAAAACGCGCTCACTCCACGTTTTTTTCCTGCTAGCGAGTGTTTTTATGCGGAGTTTGAAAGCGAGGTAAAACGCGGCGTTCCTTCAAGTTCGCTAATACCCCCGGCGTGTATTACTTTAGCCTAGTCGGTAAATGCAGACAATTTCCATTCTTATCAGCAACCGCCGCGTAACACCGCGTTAGCAGTGTGCTACTGGGCATGCCAAAAAATAAAAACATTGTTATCAAAAATTGTTTAAATACTGTATAAAAATAAAGATAATTGTATAGAAAATTAATACGTATAAAAATTATGTTTTTTAATTCACAGGTGCGTCTACAATACGAATGAATATACGACATGTCAAGCATTTTGACAAATTAATATTTAAATCATAACACATATAACGCAAGGATAAATGTTCCGTAAAATTTCCAAATGAGAATAAAAATAAGTAATCCGAAACACACTACGATTTTTAATGTTAACACGACGTTTACAAATGCTTCCAATAAACTGTCATCATGTATATTTCCCGACAAAAGCGCGCAAAAATTATGCTGCAATGTACAAGGTAAAAAAATACTCCTGCAAAGCGTGCGTGTATTGATTTTTTTATACAAACTTTGTAGCGCAGAGAACACTTAATTCTGTTGATTTCGGTTAAAAGTTTCTTTGGTATTTTTAACAAAATTATATTGCGAATAAGTTGATATTTCCTCCAAAATAATTTCAAATCGAACACGCAGAATCTTTATCGTTACGGTATTTTAGTAGAGTAATTATTTTAACAGTAATTGTACTGTAAACTGATTAAAGAAGACATCTGGGCGGAAATGGTTTAAGTGTTTGACGTTATGAAAACACGCAAAGCTTGTCTACTGACCTATTGTGTAGACTGCTGTCTGCGGTGTTTTGACAAAAGGGATTATTATGTGTGAATGTCACTCTGCCGATTTGGTCCATAATTACTTGGAAATATTGTTTTGAATGTCGATGCAATTAGAATACAACTGTGAATATTTAATGCAACTATCAACTCAATAGTTACCACCTTCTTTTAGCAATCAATGGAATAACCTACCTACAAAGAGAAAACAAATGCATAAGTGAGCAGAGAATCGACTTTGTTCCATCAATTAAAACCATTCCTTATGCATTCGTTGAACGTGTTTACTTCAGTAAGTTATGCCTTCAGACAGGAAGCGGCTTTCCTTTGATAATGTCAAACTGTCAATTCACACAGATTGGCGAGACTTTTAGGGTCCTTGGTCATTTGTTTACATGTTCAGTATAGAAAAAACACCTGCTTACATGAAAACTTTGGATTAAATTATCAAAATAAAAACAATGTTGCAAACTGTGATTAATTATTTGGTAAGTATCAGTTTAAAGACGACTTTTTGTTTGTTGTAAATCAACGAGTTTTCTATACAACTACTTCTACAACCACGTGGGGATCGATCTATCTTGGTTTTTGTTTTTTTAATGGTATATTATATATAAATAAATAAATATATATATATATACAGGGCTTTCCTTAGACCTCAAATCTCAAGAGTCAAGGACTCTTGGGACCATATTTTCAAGAGTCAAAATCAAACTTCTAAGAGTCCTAATAATAACGCAGGAGAGTCAATGATTTTTTGCAATTTAAGCAAATTACTGAGATATTATATATAAAAAGCAACAAATTAAAGATATGTTAACATTTATTTCTTACATTGTACTGTCACTACAACACTATGCATTTTAACACAATATCTCAATGATTAATAAATACAAAACATGTATTCTAATACAACATTAACTTCATGTTTACAGCAGAGTAATATGTCATATGTTCTAAACAACATCTCAAAGAGTAATATGTCATATCATGTCTTACACAACATCTCAGAGAGCAATATGTCATATGTCCTACAAAACATCTCAAAGATTACATACAAAATATGTATTCTAATACAACATTAACTTCATGTATACAGCAAAACAATATGTCATATGTCCTACAAACTAACAATCATTTGAGCAAATAAATAAATCATTCATGCATTTAAAGAGTGATCTCAAATGGGTGCCCTAGTAAAGAAAAGGTAACAACACTATGACTACACACACACAACTAGCATAAAACCAGCAAACTATCACTTTCTTCGCTTGCACATGTCCTGAAACCTGCGCAGCACATTCTAGGATGGAATAACAGATTCTGGGATCCAATAACTTTGTTTGACCGTTTCGCGTGGCTATTAAATTAAGAATGAAATACAAAATGTTAAAAAAAACATTTCCGCTGGCTATCACAAAAAAAAAACATACGGGTGGCACCTTAAAACAATAGCCTATATAAATCGGTAAACTATAAAAGGAAATTATTTCTACTCACCGATAAAGGTGCCTCCGTATTTAATCCCATCAAAAATTCCGACACCCTTTAACTATTTCATGTGCCATCTTCACTGAAGACGTGCGACAAACACGCCGTTTTCTATGCCTTCTCAAACGGTCAATTATTACGCCTACATGTATTTTGTAATCAATTAGCACATGCAAAAATTGTCACTTTGCCACAAGGTCAGTTATATCGGATATAGTTATTTTAAGCAACTTTGATGCAAAGCGTGTAATTTGACGTTGTAGACAGTACATATGACAGCATAACTTTCGCGCGCCTTTGAATTGAGCAAACATGAAATAAAACAGTGCTGGGTGCTTTGGAAATACATTCTGACATACTCTGGAAATATCTCAAAATATGCTTTACAGTGTACTGTGGATATGGATGCTATTATTTTATATTGAATATTATTAAAACTGACGCGGATGAGTCCATTCTGTTTCGGTGGGTTTATAGTTCTTCTTAAATACTCTGAGCTTTTATGAGCACATACGTACAGCTCAGAGGGTCAATACCTGGGAGTTGGATTATTACAACTAGGTGGGTTTAATACACATCTTTTCCGCAAACAGCTGATGACAAACGCTATGATAAATAATGGAAAGTTAATACACGCGTAATCGAACCAGCAGTGTTTTAATTGATCAATATTAGATTTCTCAATTAACCTAACTCCGCCTACTGGGTGGACTTGTGCTTCGATGATTGGAAACGGGCGTAAACGATTAGCATCTACTAACCCTTTCTCCCTTAAGAAGCCAAGTGAAAATGGCTTTTGCAACCAGCATAAAACCAGAACAGCCTGCGAGTAACTCGCAATCTGTACAGGTTTTATGCTGTTTGCTGCTCATCAGTAACTAAGGGTTGGAAATGAAGCCTTTAAAGTTTGAATTTAGTATGAAAGGTCTTTTATTAAATTTCACTTTCTAAGGGACTTCAAATGCGTGAAAATACTTATTTTAAGTGGTAAAGGGCTAAATGAGATACTCCGCCGCGAGCCAATTATCGCTTAGTCTTAACAACTTTTAATCTCGTTGACGCAAGCCGGTATATTCCCCCGGGTCAAATGTGACGCATGACATAATTTTCTCAAGAGTCAAAAAGGGGTCTTCTGTAATTTTCAAGCGTCAAAACCCGGGAGCTCAGGTCAAAGGAAAGCCCTGTATATATATATATATATATATATATATATATATATATATATATATATATATGTACTTGTAATAAATGTAATTTTATTTGAGAATCAGGAAGTCAAACAAAGTTAAATTGATCGTTATCTCGTAAAACACAGAGTTTCCCGCGTTGGCAACGCCGCGATCTGCCGCGTCGGCTTATCAATTTTGCCGATCGTTCAACACGGTGTCCAAAATCATGCAAAGGCTGCGTATCGCGAAATTTTCTGAATCACCCTCAGCGTTACTGCACGCGGCGTATGGAGGGAGATTGGGGAAAACTGTAAACAAACACTTCGGAGTCAACTTGGAAAACCAGCACTCTTGTTTTTTTAATTTTAAGGTATTTTTACTCTTTTGAACGATGAACAACCACAAAATTATAGGATAAATAAAATATTATGTGAGTGTTGGATAGAGATCAAGTTTATCATGCTTGGCTCGAAACTTTGTAGCGCTCGGCATGCCTTGCACTACATGTTTCTCAGCCTAGCATGATAAACTTGATCTCTATCTGACACTCACATAATATTCTCTATATATCTCAATTCTATTTCAATTTCATCTTGTCAAACATACTAAATTATGAAAAAAGAAATGAATATAGTGCAAACATGTTATTGTACAAATGTAATAATGAGAGAGTAAGTAAAAAATATCCCCCAAAAAGGGAAACGCCGCGAAAATTCCCCCTCATGAGGTTAACGACCCGCTTCCCCCAAAATGAATTGAGGGCCCTGTATAATACTTAAACAAACAAAAAAATATCCTACCAGATCTGGTGGGATTTTCTTGTGATGGCAGAGATTGTATGTGAGAGCAAGGAAAGACAACTCTGTGTGTAGAATGCCATAACAGAACAATGCATTACTTCATCCATTTGTTCCTCACTTCCAATTAAATGAAGTGGAGTTACAACTCTATTTACATCTGCAATTCACTAAACAAGCGACTTGATGGTAAAAATAAATAGTGTGTAACTTACCATGTAATGAAAAGGTGACCTTCTTTGATAGTTGCTGCTTGCACACCAATGTATAATAATTATTTGCCAATACGTCAGCTTTGACAAACACTGGTCACACCACAAAAATAATGCAGGCTAAAATGAAACAATCTTCTAAATGTATATTTTTGCCAGTTATTTGAGTAAGATGTTTATATTATATTTTGTCTTACAGGATACATCACGTCAATTTTTTACTTTACAAATAGTAATCACACGATTAGTATCTTAATGATAATGTAATTGTCAATAGTCGTTGTTTTTTAATTTCGTACACATCGATTTACAAAGTGCGTTACTGATGTATGAATCTAATCCGTTTTGATTTTGTTACTCCATAGTCACTGTCTGAGCTTTTTTACTTGTCAAATTCTTCCCGCCATTTTGATTGTTGTTGTACCAAAATTTGAGACGATACGGACCACGTACCATACGGACATGACGAAACGGTCCAGATTTTCTGACAATTTTGAAATACTTCGATGCCCATGCGGATCATAGTTAAATAATGTAAATTTAATGTTCATTCAATTTAGTTTTCATATATTTAATAAAATAATAATATATTTTCTCAAAGTCACACTTTGGTTACAGTTTCTCAAAGCGCCTTCAATATTTGACTGATCTCTTATATATTTGGGCATTCTCTTTCACTGCGATTCATTACATTCACGTATGTTGAGGCACGGACGACAACTCTGCTAGGAGAATGATGTTTGGGTTGTAGGTACCTTGCAAAAACCTCTACCATTTTGATGAGGTTTGAGGTCACTGGATCAAGGTCATCGAGGCTAATAATAGATTTTCTCCAGGTCACACTTTTTCCACACAGTTTAACCATATATCGACAAAGCATCATTGGGGAGCATCCATCAGTTTTACTGATATCCTTATTTTTTAATAATTTATTTTAATAAAGATAAGTCGCATTCAGTTTCTTTTGCAAAAACGAAAACAGTAAAATGTACACCCGAACTCAGTGATCAAATAAACGAAAACAGTATGTATTCAATATGTTAGGAGGAAACAGATATTAATAATACATAAACCAATTCTATTTTGTTAATTTGTATAGAAGTCTATTATTCTAAGAACCCCAATTAAAACAATGAAAGAAAATAAATACTACCGAAAACAGATACCGAAAATAGTTACCGAAAACGGCACAGCAAATGGGTGTCATACTTGATCGCTTTAATATGTAAGTTTGTCAAGTCGGCAATGTTTGATTAACGTACCGGTTCGTGTGTTCTTACGATTTTATATATTTGCAATTTATTAGAAATAATTTTAGATAGATTTTATTTTTCCTCCATTCATGGAGAGCATAACATATAATACAAGCATGGAAGTACAATCAGTATATACACATACAAGAGATCAAAAATGAAACAACTCAATACAGCAATTAGATTATTTACAAAGATAAGTATAACATTACTAGATTATATATAGAAGCGAAAATAAAGACATAAAATACGAATATACTTAATATATGTCACAGGTTTTGCCTTACACGGAAGACTGCTATATAGTGTTAAGAAGCACTAACATGGATTCGATCGACATGTCAACATATG
Source organism: Dreissena polymorpha (assembly GCF_020536995.1). Classification (NCBI taxonomy): domain Eukaryota; kingdom Metazoa; phylum Mollusca; class Bivalvia; order Myida; family Dreissenidae; genus Dreissena; species Dreissena polymorpha. Next base: position 55,090,437 of record NC_068355.1, on the reverse strand, counting down.
TGTAAAACAAAAACAAAAAAAAACACACACAAAACCTGGCTCAGAGCGTCTAACATTATTTCAGGATGCTAACAGCAGCTTTGCACAATTTAAAATGTACAAAATATGAGTCAACAGTTTCAGATATCATTATCAGCAACGATGCACTTTGTTGTAAGCCATTTACGCGGATGAAGCGCGAAAATTCCGTTATTCCGATGCATTCAATTAGAATTGTCCATAAATGTTTTCGCTTATCATCTAGCAAGTGACAATAACACATCTTATGAACTACGAGATTAACGGTTTTCAGGCAGCAATGTCTGCATTCTCGTACATACTGTCTCGGCAAAAACATACCTATGCTATTCAAAATTGTTTTACACATGTTAATTATTTTTGGTTTGTCTTTTGCTACTCTCCATAAGGGGGAGTATTTTTTGTAGTATATTGCATGCACAGTTACTCCCCATTGATCGTTGCCTTCGATGCGATTCTGTATTTCGTTCTTTATGTTCATTACGACTTTTTGCTCAACTTTTTTATTCCATTGTCGATTTGTGGGGAAATTTCCATCCTGGACGTATGGGCGTAAGACGTTAATTAAGTCGTACTTTTGCAGTATCTTGTATGCATCAGCGATATATCCGAGGCATTGGCCTTCTAGTTCAATGTGACGTATAAGTCAATTGTTGAAGATATCTTTCGCTAGGTATTTAGGATTTAATCTGCATATTTGGCCGAAGAATGCTAGTTTTCTGGGTTCCAGTTCATTAATTATCGGAACGGTATTAACGGTTGACAGGCAATAATCTGTTGAGATATTTCTGTCATACCCTTACGTGTTTCAGACAAAAGTTCTGTGCAATAGAAAGTTGAACAATATCACTTTGCGAGTTGTTGTTCCATAGCTCACAGCCATATAAGGCCTTTGGGATAACAGATGAGTTAAATATTGTTGATAGAGTTGGTGGACTCAGTCTTTCAGGCGCTACCCCTTTTGAGCACAAGCTCATGTATGTTCCTCGCAGTCACACGCATGCATCATGAATCGCATTATTAGTGGTCAGAAAAGAGTTGCATTCAATACCAAGATGGGTATACTTGTCGCTAGCGGACAGACCTTCATGTTCTAGATAGTAGGTTTAAGTCTCTTCAGTCTTCTTATTATAGACTGGTACGGAGCATTTCGATGCATTATAAAGAAACTTCCACCTCTTTGCATATCCATAGCAAATCTTAAACACCCTCTCGAGTCCATTTTTATGATACTAGAACCATGTCATCGGCCACGGTAGGTGAAGCCATATTTATGTCATAAATGCACAGGCCATTACTACTCTCTTCAAGTTTCTCTATCAGGCCATTTATGTAGATAAGATACAACAGCGGCGAGCTTTTGCCTCCCTGACGGGTTCCTTGCCCGATCGGTAGTGGTTCCGAGATCAATCCTCGATGGCGAACGCGGCTTGTTGAGTTGCGATACATTTCTCGAATTGCGAGAGGTGTTAGTATCAATGACTGGATCAGGACCATAAACACCAGAAATTGATAAAAGTTTGTGAAATAGTCTATCGTGCCATACCCTGTCAAAGGCCTGACGAGCGTCCAGAAAACATAGATATACACTTGATCCCAGCTCCTTTGCATAGTATAGACTTTTGCGAAGACTAAAACTAGTCATTATGCAACCAAGCCCGTCCTGAAATCCACCTTGTAACTTTCTGATAGAAGCGAGTATACCGTCCTTGCACCGGCTTAATAAAATCGATTCATAAAGCTTTAGCAGCGTTGACGATAGTGTAATTGCTCGGTAATTATTAGGCTGGTCTCGCCGCTTTCGCCCGCCTTTAAACAGTGTAATAATCTCACCTTCCTTCAGTTCGTCAGGTCTGCTCCACTTCCTGTCTAACAACATACTCCCAGTGTGAATCGAAGTCCGGGGAGCTTGTAGGGGTGTACAGGTCTTTAAAGTATTTCGCCCACTGCTCCGTTATTTCCTCCCGGCTTCTGTACATATTCCCTTCGAAGTTGATGCCACCTCCTATGTCGGCACCGGATCCCCGTTTCCTTAAGTTTACTGTCCGCCAGAAACTCACACTGTCATGTACAGAGTCATATTCGAGTTTATGGTCAAGTTCTGTCATAAATTGTTCACCGCACCGCCGCATGGCCCTCCGGAAATGTGCTTTAACCGCTTTATACTCACGATATTCCTTGTGCTGTGCGCCCCGTGGTCTACCAGCGCTGCACCGCGCGGCACGTGACGATCTCATATGCGCATGTAGTTCCGTGAGCTCCTTTGTCCAGAACGGTTTCAAATGACGCCTTTTACGTTTAGTGGGGAAACATTTTTTGGCACAATCACGCAGACTGCTACACGACAACGAATAAAATTCATTTTCATCTATAGCTCTATTTGTAACAACTTTAGATAATGTTTCACACATGATTTATACTTGTACAAAAAGTAACTGTGAAATAAACAAAATATTCAACTTACGAATTCTTTGTTTATTCGTCCGTCGTTGTCTAACACCTTCAATTGTTTGTGTAAGAATACGCGTTCATACGTTTTCTGTAATGTAAAGTTGTTGTCATAGGTGTGAAACCATTGTTTAAGTAAATAATTAGAACAAGGCAAATGAAATTAGTTAATTCAGGGAACAGACTTTAATACTAGCATAAGAATGGTAATTAAATGATAAAATAAAAATAAAGTTAAAAGCAAAAGCAGATATTCACTTTTCATTATAAAAAAACCCTGCCATGTTCTGACATCTTACACATTTTCGCTAATGAATATCCCCCAGACTAGTAAATTTAAAATCACAAAATTATTTTCCGGTAGAGATGTTTGTTTGAAAGCTAATTTCACATAAAATATATTAATAAAAACAACACAGTTTTAGACTAAACCATATACTTTTTAATAAGAATGGTTTGCCTTTTCATGAAATCGTACAGAGTTTCGCTTATAAATATTTCCGGACGAATTTAAGCTAAAGTCACAAATTTTATTTCAGCTAGAGCTTTTACATTACCTTAAAAATGATACTTTAATAAGAAATAATAATAAAAAATAATAAATCTTTAGAAATCAAAGATATGTACTATTCAATAAAAAAATCTGTCTCGGTATTGAATCCTATACATTTTCTTAATGGGTATATCTGGAACTATATAATTTTTTATAAAGAAATAATAATGTCTTAATCAAAGGTAGATATCTGATTTTCAAAGAAATTGTATATCTCAGTCATAAATCTTTAAAATTTCGCTAATTAACATCTGCGGAATAATTAACGATAAAAATCACAAAGTTTACTTCAGGCTGCGAAAAGGACCTTTATAATTATCTTCGAATAATAACATTCAATAAAGAAATAATTGTGTTTTAAGCAAAGGCATAACTGAAAGGATTTATATAAAAAAATACAGCAAATTCGGCCTTAAACATTACGTGAAGAATTTGACAGATAACAGCGATCTACATGTCACCCATATAAATGAAAGTCTTTCAGTGCCAACTAAATAAATGGAAATTGCAGCTATTAAGCAAAATTCGTCCCACCTTTTGTAAGCCTAGTAAGCTGATTGGGTTTGAGTGCTTGGACACACGCCGGGTCCTCACATAATACAGCATCGGCTGCTTAAAGACCTTTGTATTTTCGGAATACCCACACACGTCACGTGAAGGTTATTTAATAACAAGTTTAAATCTCCCTGGAATATTAACATGATCTGCAATGTTTTTTTAAACCATTATTTTTTACATGCTTTATTTGATGATGGTTCTACATGTTATGTAATAAATTGGTTAAAATAACACAGTGCAACCGTAGTTTATCTTTATTTGCTTTATTATTTATGTATCTTAATGAACTATATTCCATTACTTTCTTAGAACTTGAATTATAAAATATGAGAAAGGTACACATTTTATTGAAATCTTCTATACATTAATGATCTTCTTACATACACAAATAGAGAAATCTCGATGAATATGTAAGGATACCAAATTAAAGATGTTAGCTTTATTGTAAGTGCATTACCATGCCGGGGGGACTACTTGGCTATGTTTGAAAGTCACTCCAGCAGCTGTTCTCTCCCTTTAATTCTTCAAAGAAGCGAACTGACCATTTTCCCAAAATGATTCATAAAAGAAATAACACTCTTGTTAAAGCATATTGCGATTGTAAAGCGTGAACAGGTTTATTCAATATAAAAAGTGTTCAGCAGATAAAACATGTTTGCATTCTTCTTGATTGATAAAAGAAATTGTTACGTTTATGAATAATCATCAATTAAAATTGATAATATTAAACACATTTGGAACGATCTTCAACGGCAAACGCAACGCGTGTTAGAATTTACTTATGTTTTTTGGATTATATGTACACTATTCCAAATGCATACATAATTATTGTATCATATTAAAACATGTAAACGCAGATCTATCAGTATATGGACAGGTGTTTGCATCTGGTACAATAGTTGTTGATTTCTGTTATTTAATTTGATTTGACATTATTTGTCATTATCAATTATGTTTTCACTTATTATAATAAAAAGCCATATAGATAAGTGTCAATGAGTCTCGTTCTGGGAAAACCGGGCATAATGCATGCGCTGTCCGCAAAGGCTTATCACGGACGACACTTTCTGCCTAGAGTGGATTTTCGTTTAAAAGAGACCTTCTTTAAACGAAACATTCCTTAAAGTGAAAAGTTTCATTCCTGCTAAGCATATGCGGACTGCACGGGTTGATCTGTGACGGCAGTTTACACTCATTCATTCAGCCCACTTACCCCAGATTTCGAGTCTACTATACTTTAAAATTAAGGTATTCTTTTGAAGACAAATACCTTCCGAGTATTCTTACGCAAGCAATGTTAGATACACAGATATCACTGGAACAAGCACTTATTGAGATTAGTATACAACTTGATTACCTGTGAAAACAGAAGTTAATAAGTGTGACCCCTGGGGATCACAGGCCAACATACACCATGCTGCTAGTTACATAGGCGCTAACAAGTGGCACATGTAAAACGTGTCGTATCTCTACAGGAGACACAAACCATTCTGTTTTAAACAGCTGTAATAAAGACCTTAGTTTACTAAAATATTTTTTTTTATAAATTGTTAATCAACATCTCTTTGAAGTGTATTTAATGAGCACAAAGACGATCAATTATGGACTTCACAATAACTCAGTTCCTACCAGGACCATTCTTGGTATGTAAATTAAAAGAGTAACAAAATGTCAAAATGTCTTCTTTTAATTGTTAATGTATCGCTCAAATGTTTTTATTTCCGAAACGGGCACCCAGCTGGAGTAGCTTACAATTGATTTGTAAAATTATCATTGGATTTATCAGTGGATGAAATATAAATGATGATTTTTGTTGCAAAATAAGTATTTGTTCCATGTGAAGAATAAAAAGATGATAAATGGAGCATAATCCGATTACGTAAACATAATATGACCATGAACGTTTTATTTAACATGTTTACGCTCAGAGCACACATATACATCGTATTGTCGCATTCTCCTTGCCTTACATAGAGTGAAATTGAACGTTGTGCCATAGAGTTTTTAGTTTTTACATTGTTAATAACAAAGTGGTAGTGTCGGTTGAACCAGCGTGGTAAAAGTTGTTTCCGATCAAGGGCGTCTAGAGCTTAGTGCGTGGAAACAATATTTGTCACTATAGAGAGCATATAGAGCTACGTGCGTGGAAACAATAGTTGTCGCAATATAGAGCATATAGCGCTACGTGTATGGTAACAATAGTTGTCTATATGGAGCGCATAGAGAGCTACGTGCGTGGAAACAATATTTGTCACTCTAGAGAGCATAGAGAGCTACGTGCGTGGAAACAATATTTGTCACTCTAGAGAGCATATAGAACTACGTGCGTGGAAACAATAGTTGTCGATATATAGAGCATATAGCGCTACGTGCGTGGTAACACTAGTTGTCTATATGGAGCGCATAGAGAGCTACGTGCGTGGAAACAATATTTGTCACTCTAGAGAGCATATAGAGCTACGTGCGTGATTACAATAGTTGTCACTATACAGAGCATATAGAGCTACTTGTATGGCTACAATAGTTGTCACTATACAGAGCATATAGAGCTACGTGCGTGGTTACAATAGTTGTCACTATACAGAGCATATAGAGCTACGTGCGTGGTTACAATAGTTGTCACTATACAGAGCATATAGAGCTACTTGTATGGCTACAATAGTTGTCACTATACAGAGCATATAGAGCTATGTGCGTGGTTACAATAGTTGTCACTATACAGAGCATATAGAGCTACGTGCGTGGTTACAATAGTTGTCACTATACAGAGCATATAGAGCTATGTGCGTGGTTACAATAGTTGTCGCTATACAGCGCATATAGGGCTATGTGCGTGGTTACACTAGTTGTCACTATACAGAGCATATAGAGGTACGTGCGTGGTTACAATAGTTGTCGCTATACAGCGCATATAGGGCTATGTGCGTGGTTACACTAGTTGTCACTATACAGAGCATATAGAGGTACGTGCGTGGTTACAATAGTTGTCGCTATACAGAGCATATAGAGCTACGTACGTGGTTACAATAGTTGTCGCTATACAGAGCATATAGAGCTACGTGCGTGGTTACAATAGTTGTCACTATACAGTGCATATAGGGCTACGTGCGTAGTTACACTAGTTGTCACTAGACAGAGCATATAGGGCTACGTGCGTGGTTACAATAGTTGTCACTATACAGAGCATATAGAGCTATGTGCGTGGTTACAATAGTTGTCACTATACAGAGCATATAGAGCTACGTGCGTGGTTACAATAGTTGTCACTATACAGAGCATATAGAGCTACGTGCGTGGTTACAATAGTTGTCACTATACAGAGCATATAGAGCTACGTGCGTGGATACAATAGTTGTCACTATACAGAGCATATAGAGCTACGTGCGTGGTTACAATAGTTGTCACTATACAGAGCATATAGAGCTATGTGCGTGGTTACAATAGTTGTCGCTATACAGCGCATATAGGGCTATGTGCGTGGTTACACTAGTTGTCACTATACAGAGCATATAGAGGTACGTGCGTGGTTACAATAGTTGTCGCTATACAGCGCATATAGGGCTATGTGCGTGGTTACACTAGTTGTCACTATACAGAGCATATAGAGGTACGTGCGTGGTTACAATAGTTGTCGCTATACAGAGCATATAGAGCTACGTACGTGGTTACAATAGTTGTCGCTATACAGAGCATATAGAGCTACGTGCGTGGTTACAATAGTTGTCACTATACAGTGCATATAGGGCTACGTGCGTAGTTACACTAGTTGTCACTAGACAGAGCATATAGGGCTACGTGCGTGGTAACAATAGTTGTCACTATACAGAGCATATAGAGCTATGTGCGTGGTTACAATAGTTGTCACTATACAGAGCATATAGAGCTACGTGCGTGGTTACAATAGTTGTCACTATACAGAGCATATAGAGCTACGTGCGTGGTTACAATAGTTGTCACTATACAGAGCATATAGAGCTACGTGCGTGGATACAATAGTTGTCACTATACAGAGCATATAGAGCTACGTGCGTGGTTACAATAGTTGTCACTATACAGAGCATATAGAGCTACGTGTGTGGTTACAATAGTTGTCACTATACAGAGCATATAGAGCTACTAGCGTGGTTACAATAGTTGTCACTATACAGAGCATATAGAGCTACGTGCGTGGTTACAATAGTTGTCACTATACAGAGCATATAGAGCTACGTGCGTGGTTACAATAGTTGTCACTATACAGAGCATATAGTGCTACGTGTGTGGTTACAATAGTTGTCACTAGACAGAGCATATAGAGCTACGTGTGTGGTTACAATAGTTGTCACTATAGAGAGCATATAGAGCTACGTGCGTGGATACAATAGTTGTCACTATACAGAGCATATAGAGCTACGTGCGTGGTTACAATAGTTGTCACTATACAGAGCATATAGAGCTACGTGCGTGATTACAATAGTTGTCACTATACAGAGCATATAGAGCTATGTGCGTGGTTACAATAGTTGTCACTATACAGAGCATATAGAGCTACGTGCGTGGTTACAATAGTTGTCACTATACAGTGCATATAGAGGTACGTGCGTGGTTACACTAGTTGTCACTATACAGAGCATATAGAGCTACGTGCGTGGTTACAATAGTTGTCACTATACAGAGCATATAGAGCTACGTGTGTGGTTACACTAGTTGTCACTAGACAGAGCATATAGAGCTACGTGCGTGGTTACACTAGTTGTCACTAGACAGAGCATATAGAGCTACGTGCGTGGTTTCACTAGTTGTCACTATACAGAGCATATAGAGCTACGTGTGTGGTTACACTAGTTGTCACTAGACAGAGCATATAGGGCTACGTGCGTGGTTACAATTGTTGTCACTATACAGAGCATATAGAGCTACGTGCGCGGTTTCACTAGTTGTCACTATACAGAGCATATAGAGCTACGTGCGTGGTTACAATAGTTGTCACTATACAGAGCATATAGCGCTACGTGCGTGGTTACAATAGTTGTCACTATACAGAGCATATAGAGCTATGTGCGTGGTTACAATAGTTGTCACTATACAGAGCATATAGAGCTACGTGCGTGGTTACAATAGTTGTCACTATACAGAGCATATAGAGCTACGTGCGTGGTTACAATAGTTGTCACTATACAGAGCATATAGTGCTACGTGTGTGGTTACAATAGTTGTCACTAGACAGAGCATATAGAGCTACGTGTGTGGTTACAATAGTTGTCACTATAGAGAGCATATAGAGCTACGTGCGTGGATACAATAGTTGTCACTATACAGAGCATATAGAGCTACGTGCGTGGTTACAATAGTTGTCACTATACAGAGCATATAGAGCTACGTGCGTGATTACAATAGTTGTCACTATACAGAGCATATAGAGCTATGTGCGTGGTTACAATAGTTGTCACTATACAGAGCATATAGAGCTACGTGCGTGGTTACAATAGTTGTCACTATACAGTGCATATAGAGGTACGTGCGTGGTTACACTAGTTGTCACTATACAGAGCATATAGAGCTACGTGCGTGGTTACAATAGTTGTCACTATACAGAGCATATAGAGCTACGTGTGTGGTTACACTAGTTGTCACTAGACAGAGCATATAGAGCTACGTGCGTGGTTACACTAGTTGTCACTAGACAGAGCATATAGAGCTACGTGCGTGGTTTCACTAGTTGTCACTATACAGAGCATATAGAGCTACGTGTGTGGTTACACTAGTTGTCACTAGACAGAGCATATAGGGCTACGTGCGTGGTTACAATTGTTGTCACTATACAGCGCATATAGAGCTACGTGCGCGGTTTCACTAGTTGTCACTATACAGAGCATATAGAGCTACGTGCGTGGTTACAATAGTTGTCACTATACAGAGCATATAGCGCTACGTGCGTGGTTACAATAGTTGTCACTATACAGAGCATATAGAGCTATGTGCGTGGTTACAATAGTTGTCACTATACAGAGCATATAGAGCTACGTGCGTGGTTACACTAGTTGTCACTATACAGAGCATATAGAGCTATGTGCGTGGATACAATAGTTGTCACTATACAGAGCATATAGAGCTACGTGCGTGAGAACAATAGTTGTCTCTATACAGAGCATATAGAGCTACGTGTGTGGTTACAATAGTTGTCAATATACAGAGCATATAGAGCTACGTGCGTGATAACAATAGTTGTCAATATACAGAGCATATAGAGCTACGTGCGTGGTTACAATAGTTGTCACTCTAGAGAGCATGCAGAGCTACGTGCGTGGTTACACTAGTTGTCACTATACAGAACATATAGAGCTACGTGCCTATGAACAATAGTTGTCTCTATACAGTGCATATAAAGATACGTGTCTGGTTACAATAATTGTCGCTATACAACTTTTGTTACTTTTGTAAATTTTGGCTTGTATTACTACTTTACTATACAAAAGGTTATCAGTCTATTGTTATAAGGCTGTGTACGACGCGCGTTGAACTAGAGCCAAACTTTCTACTTTGATATAAAGAGCACTATCAATGTTCATGTGTGTTGTCCATATGATTTACTTTTCTAACTTTATTTTATAACGACATTGTCCACTTTTGAAAATGAATTTACGGTGTTTACAAACCAACCAAACCGAAAGTGAAACTGGATACATTACGTTTTGCGATGTAAACACTAAATATTTGTTCAGTTTAAGGAAGCGAAACGATTTCAGAAGATAAACTATCTATGCAATACAGACTATAATTCTATGTTCTCGTCCTTTCGTGCTCCTTAATTATTTATACCCCTGTACATATGCAGTACTAAATAAGTATAAATGCATACAATTTTAATTGTGTACCCCCCCCCCCCGCTACATGCATGGCTGATAACTACCTTCCCTGGAGTATTAAATGCAAATTCACTTTTACAGGTATACTAGATTATGAAAGACTGACACCTCATCTCCAGAGGCGTAGCGACAGTATTCGGCGCCCGTGTACAATCTATAAATTGCGCGCACCACCCATCTCCTCGTGAATCATTGGAATATAGCATGCGGTGCCATTGAAAAATAAGAGCACAATAGTCGATAACATAATAACACTATCACCAAACAAGGCAAAGATCTACGACGCACAACGGACGACGCACGATGGACAAAAGGCGAACACAAGCGACACGATATGAAGATAATTTGGAGAAAACTAAATGTATACTTTTACAACGACAACAGTGATGATATTAAGTCTTTTTTTCAACAGCCACCCAATGCGCCCATTAAAAAAATCATCATACTTAATTGATTTTTTTCGGCCCCATGCCCTCAAATTTGTCAATGATAGCATCAAAATCTATTGTTCAACTGTTTCCTTAGTTTAAGTGCAATATCACAGAGGCGATCTGTCCCACCGATGCCCATGAGATATGAGAGAATTGGCTTAAGTTTGCCAAAGTAACGCTCACAACTGGCTATTGATACTGAAATTGTTTAAATAATTTGCAGAGCAATGCGCAAATTGAGAAGACATCATTACCATACGACTCAATGAACGAAATACGTTTCAAAGGTGTCGATGGTAAGACATATTACCTCTCGTAGTAAGTTACATTGTTCAGTCCTCAATCTGGTTGAACAGTTCTTTGCATTCAATATCAATGCTAAAACAATTTGCTAAATCAAAGAAATTACGTTATCTTTCAATGTAAATGCGCAAACATCGCCGCTTTATTACGGCAATATGTGAGCTACTTAACCCGTAGGCTTAAATAGAGGCAATAATATCACACATAAAACACACACATGGATTCTTCACGTGAAGATTGAGCACATTCTAACAAAATACGGCCGCATTAAATCGCCGATCTCTTCTTTATATAATACGTTCAATAGACACAACTGAACCTTAACCACCTATCTACTTATTCTTTACAAAACATACTTTCTTAAATGGACATTTTCACGTTCTGGAAAATTGACAAAATTAAAACACAAGTGTTTCAGACTCGCACATTTTCGTTGTAGTTATGATATTTGTGAGAAAACAGTAATACTGAACATTTACCATGCTCTAAAATATCCAGTATAGGCATCTTTTGACGATTTAAAAACCTGAAAATTATGAAGCGTTGCAACATCGATCAAATGTAGTTTTTACTGGTTCCCGCTATCATACACTTTAAGGCAACACTTATATTATGTTCGTTTTTACTAAGATCCCTGGGGGGTGGGGGGGGGGGGGGGGAACTTCCTATATACGGGTATGTACGAAAATATGGGGTGTGTTTTTCGACTACAATTATAGATATGGGTATGGTTTTGAGCATCTAAGTATAGATATGGGTATCGAAATCAGAAATTTGCTTGTATATAAATGCATAACGAAATTTGCTTGTACATAAATGCATATAGATTTGAAAGTATCAGTATCAAAATGGATATGATAAATTTTATTATTGTATATAAATGGGTATAAAAAAGTAAATTTCAGTAGCGAGAAAGATGCAGACACTTGACTGTTTTTATCGGTTTGTATAATTTTGACGGACGGGATTGTGTGCATATTTTCATTTTCTGTCGAAGAATGCAGTTTGATGGTTGACGGTAAGACGGCCTCACTATTAGGCTGTACAGATCGCCCAGGTTGGTCGATAAGCTTCGGGGCGCAGGACTTCGCCACGCCGTCTGTATCGCTTCCATTGGTTTTCTCTGAAGTAACGATTGGGGAGGCTATAGCTGCGTTTGAGTCGCAATCGCCGCGTTTGGTGATCTCTGATTTACTAGTGGCAACGGTGTCGCTAATGGAATGGGCAGTGGCGGGAGAATGTACCTCAGATGGATGCAGTTTTGACTGGTAAACATTTCCTGGACTTAACGGGAACAGTCAACAACGTTTGAACCAATGGATCACGTTCTCAATCTTTGTGACATCTTCCCAACATTTTCGGAAAAAACTGGAATTTGCCTTTTAGTGAAACTTTGGCCAGTACTTCACTTTTCTTGTATTGAAATGGGTCCGCTTTTTCAAAGGTATCGTATACAAATGGGTCTGCATTTTCAAAAATCTTTTATAAAAATGGGTCACATTTCGGAAGTCTCAGTGAGACACTCCTACCCTAAATTTTGGGTAGTTACCCCCCCCCCCCCCGGGCTAAAATCGTTTAACAATTTCTGTACGTAGGTCGGCTTTTGTTTTATTTTTAAGGAATTTTTGTCCCGACTTCAATAAAATTGTTGAATGACAGAGATGTTTTAAATCATTTTGTTACATTATTTCTTTATATGAAAACCTTTATTGAAAAAATACAGCGGTTTAACCTGGAATACCAAGTACCGGCACCTACAATTAAGTTTGGTGGACTAGTTTGGTTGGTAACTAGTGGAAACAAACAACACTTTATTTGCGTAATGTTCATTTCACCGTATAAAAGCATTATAACCCTTGACTAAACAATGTGTCGCTATCTATTCCCGTGCTCGTCTGTGAAAGGTCATCCTCTAAATTCAAGGTCAAGGTCATTAATTTTCGTTTCAATACGTCACTTCGTCACGCCTGGTTGAATTGTTATTTACCTTCGGATCAGTATTCCACTCGATGACTTATGATGGTAGAAATACTAAAGAACTGTATGTTTCGTGGCAAGAATTTGCTAACTTTACATGATTCAATCATGCACAATACAATCCGGCAATGCTCTTTTGTTAAATTTTCGTTTCAATACGTCACTTCATAACGCCTGGTTGAATTGTTATTTAACTTCGTATCAGTATTTCCCTCGATGACTAATGATGGTAGAAATACTAAAGAACTGTTTGTTTTAGTGGCTAGAATCTGCTATCTTTGCATGAACAATACAATTCGGCAATGTTTTTCATTCAAGTGAGCCTTACACGCAAATGTTCTGCTTACGCGTGGGACCAGATAATGTATCACAATTGCTTAAGAAGAAAAAGCACCTCTCTAAAATGCGCGTCTTTCTCTGGCTTTGTCTCAGAACGCGTGCATCGCTGTCGTATTTCCAGAAAGAGGCCACTGGTAAGCTCAGAACTGGTTCTTCATTGTCTGGTCCCATTCGCTCTATCTGGAAGACTGGTGGAAGCCAAACACAAATACAATGAATCCTCTTCGGGCGCCCTCTCATGATGGCGTCTGGGGCAAATTGCCCCCATCCCCTGCCCTTCCCTCGCTACGCCTCTGCTCATCTCCTCAGAGAGAAAACTACAGTGTAAAAAGACCACTGGAATTGACAATTCTGGCTGACCAAGAAAAAGACCACTGGATTTGACAATTCTGGCTGACCAAGAAATGTTATCAGTTAATATAAATAACACTTCCAGTTTAAAATACATTGAATACCAAATATGACATTGGCTTACAAAGAAATAAATACAACGGTTGATATTTTCAATATTGACTGTTACAATTTGATACTGTTAAAGCTTCTCAGTATACTGTGTCTTAATCCTTTACCCCTTAGATACGTACTTTAACACATTTGTAGTCCCTAAAAAAGATAAATTTATTTAAAGACCGATCTTATTAGATTAAAGTTTTAAAGGCTTTATTTCCAATAAATACATACTGTAGCAAACAGCATAAAACCTGAACAGTTACTCGCAGGCTGTTCTGGTTTTATGCTGTTTGCACATAGCCATTTTTACTTTGCTTCTGAGTGGGAAAGGGTTAAAATAAAAAATCCTAAATTATGCAGTAGAAACATACATATTTTTATTACTAGTTTTACAAGTATATATTCATATATTATATTTTTATTAATGGTCAATCAAATTAAGTTTACTGATAGATCTATGGTTTGATTTGAGTTTTTTCCATTGGCTAGAGACGTAGACATATATGTATCTGCATAAGCTTATTGCTTGTCTGTAAGTACTTTATAACTCATGGATTACTATTTTACTGAGTCAGCCTAAATATTCATACTGATAGTGTTTAAACAGAGATTTACATGTGTACATTTCAATTGAAGATGCAACAAGATTATAAGGATAAATGTATAAATTAATAAAAAATCAATAACAAAAACAAATTGTGCATTTTTTTCAGTTTTTTGTGAAAGGATTTGAAGTAATTGTATGTTTGTGAACTATAATTTATGAAAATTTGAATTAATAGATCAAACTTTGAACGGGCATCATTTTGTTGATTTTCTCAGACAAAACTGTTAATTTCCTATTCCGAATGTATTATTGTAATAGTCATTCTATTATTACAAGAAGTACAACAAGCTATTTTCCATGTCTTTTTAATTAATAGTATTTGTAATGGCATATTTTATCATTCGACTGAATTTATAAACTGTGTTCATGCAAGCATGGACACGGTTTCATTTTTTTGACTATTTAAAAATCTTATTAAACATTAAATTTTGATGAAGCATAGGTTTTATATGCAAGTGTCTATTACACTTATAAATTAAAATAGCATATTATACATTATTGAACAGATTATTCCAAGATTGATATCTTATTCTGACTTCGCACAGTGCAGTTCAACATTTGAACATTGTATTGAACTGTATAGGAAGCTATAGTTTTGAAGTACAGCAATACAAAATGCATAATGCCTATCACAAGTAGACCATATTAGGCCTAAATCATCTTGCCATAACTTTTTTAAACCATATTACATGAGTGGTGTCATATTACAATTTAAGCCTATAATTTACCTTAACAATGTGAAATGTCATGTTAATATTTTTTTTTGACCTTTAAGTGGTGAAAAAATAAAAATGCAACATAGTTACTGTAATTAAGTAAATTAAGTGACAGTTAGTTTAACTGATGTGTTTGTTTGGATGCGCATGTAGATATACCATGTTTTATGCAGAGAAAAATAGCAAGAAAAGGAGTTTCACATTGTTTTAGTAAATAAGAAACAAAGTTTTTGGACAGAATCATCAACTATTATACTTATTGATTACCTATACAAAAGGTTTTGCTGGCATATTGGATATGGTGTCCATCTACCTATAAAATGGTCCCTGTTTGATCCCTTCTGGCACTGAGTTAGAGTTCGCTAAATCACCTTTAAAGAATATGCACCAGTAAAGATAGGACCATGTAAGAGTAGCAAGGTTTGGTGTAAGGAGAACTTATACTGCCTTGCTATATGAGCTACCCGGTAGCTAAGTTAAGGTTCAAACCACATTTTGGTTGGGGATTTTTCTGGCTGGGTTACATTGGCGCCCAACAAAAAACATATAGCTATATAAGGAAAAATGCCCCGCCCCTTGGAAGCCATGTTTTGCAAGCAAACGTAACCATTTTCAAACTCATCCAAGATATCATTGAGACAAATCTTCTGACCAAATTTCATAAAGATTGAACAATAAATGTGGCCTCTAGAGTGTTAACAAAGTTTTACTAAAGCCATACATAGCCATATCAGCAAAAATGCCCCGCCCCCTGGTGACCATGTTTTTTAAGCAACCTTTTCAAACCCAACCGTCGTATCCAGAAAACACATGTTCTGACCAAATTTCAGGAAGATGGACCAAAAATGTGACTTCTAGAGTGTTCATATGTTTTCACTTTAAACATATAGATAAAACTGCCCCGCCCCCTGGCGGTCATGTTTTTTCACCGATCTGGACCATTTTCGAACCTGTCTGAGATATCAATGAAACCAATGTTTTGACCAAGTTTCATGATTATTGGGCAAAGATTGTGACTTCAAGAGTGTTCACAAGGTTTCTCTATAGCCATATAAGGAATGCAGCCCCGCCCCCTGGTGGCCATGTTTTCCAACGGACCGGAACCATTTTTGAACTCGACCAACATATCATTTAGACAAACATTTTGACAAAGTTACATGAAGATTGGGCATCAAATGTGACTTCTACAGTGTTCACAAGGTTTTTCTTTTTTTTACCTAGTGACCTAGTTTTTGACCCAGCATGACCCAGTTCGAACTCAGGCGAGGTATCAATGGGACAAATGTTCTGACCAAGTTTCATAAAGATCGGACAATAAATGTGGCGTCTTGAGTGTTCACAAGGCAAAATGTGGACGACGCACGACTCACGATTGACAAAAAGGGATTACAAAAGCTCACCATGAGCACGTTGTGCTCAGGTGAGCTAAAAAACACCATGTGTGTCAGACGTCCCACAGATGTCATGGCAATAGGAAATTCCTGGAAAAATTTCACACTTGGAGGAGGTGTATGTAGAAGGGTTCGGTATAAGGAGAACTTATACTGCCTTGCTATATGAGCTAGCTTTTATAGCGACACAGTAGTTTCTGCCTGATTTGGAACCGGGAGGTCCCGGGTTCGATTCCCATGGTGGTCGGGGATTTTTCTGGCTGGGTAACACAAGTATTGTTGATTTGGGGCTAATAATCCTGGAGCCAAAATTGACCCAGGTTTAAGGCCGAGGCCAAATAAGCATGATCCTGCTATACACTGAACAAGTATTGGTTCTACCAAAGAAACAGGATTGAGTGTTCTAGTAAGCTTCAGCCTTTCAGTGCAAGTTATCTAAAATTAATAACTACCGGTATTTGTTGAAATAAACATTCTGCACAGATTCAATTATTTATTTTACCTGTATGTAAGAATCTTTCAAACCCTGAAAGTCAGTTAACTATTTCAAAAGCACCATAACTATGAAAAAAAAATATTGCTTTGAATATTGCGTTCTTCAAAAATGATGCCGATGATAATTCGACACGATTAGGAATGATAAGATATTTCTAAATTTCATTTTCGCTAACAATTCCAATACCAATTCAATTGCTTTGAACACAGTTGAAAATAACACTCTTACACTGTGGAAACGTTCTACATACTACATTTCAACTGTTTTTTTTCCCAACTATCCCAGGGATTTAAACATTTTCTCTGACTTTTGTAAATATGCAGCCATATTGAAAATAGTTAAAAAGGGCGACCATTAGACCAGAGGCAGATTCAAGCGATCAATCGTCTGCTGATCCAGAGTGGTTAAGCAGCTACGCCCAAAAATATAGGTCATGTGATATTTGAGAAAATACTTGATGCAATAAAAGTTCAGTTTTTTACATCCATCATTTAACCAGCTACTCTCCATTAAAAGAAATGCTACCAACGGTTAAGGTCTCATTATAAAGTGTCCAACATTAAAACGAATCTGTAGTACACAACAATGCTTTTTCTACCAAATTTTCAGATGAATATTCTACCCTAAAGTCATGGTAACAGTCCTCTCGGTTACTCCTTTCTCCATAGATTCAACAAGAATAGGGCTAATCTATTTAACTGTTCAGGGGTCATTATCAAAGTGGTGTGAAACGCTGATCACTGTTAGACATGATAACATGATGGTGGCCATATCTAATTACAAGATACTGGTGTAGAATGCTGAGAATTAAGAGGGTTAAACATTGCTCACACACTAAATGAATAATTTGATTGTAGAAAAATACAGGGGTATGCAATTTAATAGGTATCAAAAAGTTAATAGTAATTAACTAAAGCACATTTTAATAAAGAGCATCGTGCTTGTATTTGAATGCTGGATTAAAATATAAAGAACAGATCAGAACTTGTACATAGTTTATTATTGAATTGAACAACATATTTATTAATATTAATTTAACTATGTTATGGAAAGTATATATATACACACTTGGGGACTTTTTTAACGCATCACTTTTCAAACTTGAATATCTAAGTTATGAGTAAAGATATTGATTCAAATTTTTACAATCATTTGACTAAATAGTCTACGCAAGCTCACGATAAAATCATTCATCCGTGACGAATGGACGCTTTAGCACATGGGGTAGGTGTGGTTCCATATTTTTGCACGTGGAAATGTTGAAACGCAATTTAATTCTAGTTTTATTTCAATTGAATTAATTTAAGTGGATTCTTACACAAGGAAAACATAAAATTAATTTACAAAACAATATAGCTTGTATGAATATTCAGGAGCGTAATCGCCCACTTTGCATTTTACAGGCTACCTTTACCACTTGCTAAAGCGTCCGATCGTCACGGATGAATGATTTTATAGTTAGCTTGCACATATTGTAGTCAAATGACCACATATGCAATTTTAAATAAAAATATTTACTCATTACTGAGATATGTAAGATTTAAAAGTGTTGCGTTAGAAAAATCACCAAGTGTAGCAAAAGGCGATATACATGTTATTCCAATTTGATTTCAATGTCATAATTCTAGGTAAGTTTTTACACATGAAAAACATAACATCAATTAAAGAAAACAATATGGCTCGTATGAATATTCAGGAGTGAAACGGCTCAATCTGCATGTTGCAAGCCGGTCAGTTATTAAAACGTGTACGTTTTTGCGTTTTACTTTTCACATTGTTATTATTTAAAGTTGTACGAGTTTGCGAAATTGACTTTTGAAGTGACGTATTTAATTTGTTAAGTTTTAGATTTTGTTGTTTTTCAATTTCAATTAAATTTTCAGGAATAATCAGATATGTGTTGAATTATTCTTGGTCCAAACACAAGCCGTTCAAATTTAAGGGAGATATATATTGATCTGATTAGGTGATGCGTTAGAAAAGTCTCCAAATGTATGCGAACAGTATATAATGATCTCAGAGCATAATTATAATTATGATATATATTATCAAATTATTCAGAAGTAAACAATTGAATATTCCTTATTTTTTCAATGTACAGCTATTAATGTTCATATAAACAAGTTGAAATAGCATAAATAGTATGGCACATAAATTTTATAGAATTCTTGTCAATTTATAATAGATATTTATAATTTTTATAGAATGATAAGCTGCTATATACATGTATATTTAGTACTGTCATGATTGTAACCCAAACTTTTCTAGCAAGGAAATTTCATGGAAAAAACATAAATTTTTACTCCAAATACTTCACCTTTGTAATTCACATAACAAATGTTCACATAATATACATACCGGGTAACTATGTTACTAATCAGTAAATTAAAAAACAAATTTTTTAACAATCAACTTTACAAGAATTATCAACATGGGTATCCAGCATGATATTTGCTAGTGGAGTGTTGAACTGGTCTTAAAATACCAAAATGTCGTCAACATGAATTTTCCAAATATAACACCTGGGTTCATTTATTATCGCCAAGCAGGTTGTTGTCATCCTGACAGGGGAGTGTGCTTTATGACCACAGAACAGTTAACACTAATTAGTTCTGCTGATAAGCTGATGGCTTAAATCTAGCCGTCCTGGGAGTAACTTGGTAGGGGTGGTAAGTGCCGATACATGAAATTATGTCAACCAATAAATGGTGTTGATTTATTTAGAAAGAAAAGCATATTGCATTGCACAACTGCAATATTAAGTATATTGTAACTTCTACAGACAAAACACTGGTTATAGAAATAGTGGACGAAAATAAACATGAAAATAAACATGAGTAATGGAATGTGCTTTGTCTTATAACAACAACAATGCGAGACTATACACAATATTTCATTTAATTAGCAATACAAAATTAACAAATCACAATAACTTAAACAGACACCCGTTTACAGTTTAGAGAAACATGTACATGTTTACTATAACAAGATCACCCCATAATGGGTGCCACGCTCGGCTGCGGGTGCAGTTTTGAATGAATGAAAGCTTGTACGAATTTGTTTTTTTAAGAGGACACCGCAACCTTGACCTAGTGACCGCAAAATAGGTGTGACGTGTAGAACTCATCAATGTGCATCTACATATGAAGTTTCAAAGTTTTAGGTGGAAGCACTTTAATTTTATAGCAAAATGTCAAGGTTTTAGCACGACGCGGACGTCGGACAACACAACGAGCTGGCTATGACAATACCTCGTTTTTTTTCCGAAAACAGCCGAGCTAAAAATACCCTTAACAGTAATGTCAAATATTGAAGATATTTACAAAAGCAATTAAAAAATGTATCTGGGAAGTCTACATAGAGTTTATACACCCTATATCTACTAATGGAAAATGTTTATTTAACGTAAATGAAAAAAATCACACATGATTGAAACATTTCATCTTAAAGTACAAACATAGTCCAATACCAATAAGCTTGTATGATAACATTTTTGGGGGCTAAGCATGCAAACAAATTATTGCAAAATTTTGTATTTTGTTTTCTATTTATCAATTTGATATATCTAAACATGACACACAATTTATACATATAAAGTCATTTTCAGTCGTTCAACAAAAGCACAAACATGTCACATGCATTCAATAAAAGTTCAATATAAACAACCACAATTTTAGGGAAATCTGGATTTAAGACAAAAGTGTATACTGAAGTTTTAAATTGGGAGAATTACGGAAATTGAACCACAGTGAATTCACTCCACTGACAGCTATGTGGACTGGTCAACGTTACACAAACTGTAACAAAACTAGTTAAATGACACAATTCTCTAATAGCAATAGATCTACGTCAATACTTATCAAGTACTTTAAATACAGGTATAATATTATTGTTGAAATATACACATTTTATAAACGTCACACATTGTGTGATCATGCAAATGTAATTTTTCAAATAATGTCATTACTGATGCATTTTGTTATTACACTTGGTGTTTATGTAACAATAAGTATCACATTTTACCTAAACGATTACTTCCTGAAACAAGCATATATTTTTTAAAGTGTTTATTCCACAAAATCCTTTTAGACATTCACCTATAGCCGAGTATATAGTGCGAAATAATTAGAAATGTATTTACTTGTTATGTCGAGTTGTAAAAGACAATTATTATCTAACAAAATAGATATCTTTTGCAAATAATAGTACTCGCTATTAGTGCCAATAGAGGCCATTGCAATTCTTGGCAATTGTTAGCATATGACATCACTCTCCATTAATTTTAACTGACTGATTTCAAATTTCAAGGTATTATTTTTTCTTTAGTTTATGTAAAAAAATACATTTTAAATAGTTGCTAAAATTCATTCGATGAAAAACATTGCATATAACAAGGTGTTTATATTGCCTTATCTATCATTTTCTCTTCAAAATATGTCATGCTGCATTATTTAAACAGTTTAATACCTATATGAGCATTTACACAAGAAATGTTGTTTTAGAACAATTGTTTACACTGAACATACAATTGTTTCGCAGTTGCTCTATGTATACATGGCAAAATATACCTATATACAGTGATCAGAAATCTTGGTTAAGTTACATGTGTACTCACTGATTTAAGAAGGTTGTCTAAATGTGCATATACAAATATATGGCATAATAAACTATTATGTCCAAAAACAAACTTTAAAACTTACCAGCATGTAAGTCTATGATATAACAACACAAACTAACAATCATAACTTTTGCCATTTTTCATAAAATACTTTCATCTTTGTTTAATTCTCATTTACATGAAAAGCTTTCCCAATAACACAAGAGTCATACTCTAATCATTTAACAAACCACAGCCATTGAAATCAACCAAGTACTGGTAGTATATACAGAATCAATAATGTAAGGTAGATTAAATGATTTTTTCCAGAATTTATTTATACATGTACTCCGATGAAATATTATGCTACTAAACAAGATTCTTGATCGAATACTGACCCGGGTGAGCCAATCGACTTACATTGTTTCACAAAGATTGATAGACAGACAATACCGATATTTCATAACTCTCAGCCTTTCTGAAGAATTTTTTAAGTAGCACATCTATATTACTGGTAAAAACAGAAAACATGAACATG
This sequence comes from Dreissena polymorpha, assembly GCF_020536995.1. Taxonomy (NCBI): domain Eukaryota; kingdom Metazoa; phylum Mollusca; class Bivalvia; order Myida; family Dreissenidae; genus Dreissena; species Dreissena polymorpha. Next base: position 55,068,170 of record NC_068355.1, on the reverse strand, counting down.
TTTCATTACAGGAAAATACTTAATTTTTTTTTCAATTTTATCCAATTTATCACCATCATTTAAACAGCTTTGACAATCTTAAAATAAAATGTTATCATTATCAGGATCAAAATCTGTAGTGAAAGTTTCATAATACAGACAAAGACATTGGATAGACTTGTTATATGTGTGCTTATGATAATAATGTACATACTATATTTCACCAAAACTTTCAACATAAAATGACTGACAGTATCATAATTCCCATAAAACATATACCTGTGTTTTCCTTTGAATACAACTTGGCTGGTCACATACAAAACGTGGCTGTCCACATGACTTTCTGGCTTTCCACTTCAATTGTTGTGATATGTCATTCTGCCATTTCGATGTGAACAAGCTCATTTATTTTCCATCCGTCACAAAGTTCAAAGATAAAACCTGTCAGAGTAAGTGCTGAACATACCAGAAGGTATGTAGAGTCTAGCACATCTTAAACAGTATATATCTCTGAACTTCTTAGGTTTGACTGGGGAAAATATGGTAACCACTGTTGCAACAGGCTGTGTTTCTGATTGGCTAGTTTTCTTTCGTCCATGGGTGTCTGAAAAAAAAGGACACATTACTGAAAATGTCAGTTTTTCATTATATTTTTGATACAGATGAAAAAAATGAACAAGCACTGCCTGCCGTAGGGTGTTAAAACATATCTGATTTGAATCCAGAGAGGAAATAATGGTCCTGAGACTATTGATAAAATAATAATCGACTATACATATTAAAGGTGAAGTATAACCTCTTTATATACTATGGGATGAGATTTGATACAGATAATTTTTTGCCATTCGAAAAATAGTACCTAATTATTAATGACAATAAGCTGATGGCCCAAAACACGTGCATTGAGCAAGAGTTTTTATGAGAAAACTCATATTTCTTTTGTGAAGTAGGAAACAAGAGTTGGTCACCATGGTCACGGATGCATCCACATTTTTCTTGTGTCACAAAACTCCACTAACGTCATAGAGAGTGAACAAAGTTACACAGGAGGGTAAGTTCATATGATGGAACATATCTTTGATTTCATCACATAAGACGCAATACTTTTAGTAGACAAACAAATCCGTTAGCTGAAGCGCAAGACGTATGGACAGACTACGTTAAATCTACATTCAACCACCCATCTCTTTAATTGGTGCCATGCAAAAAGCATGCACATGACTTGAAAACTCACCCAAGGTTCTCTATGTTCATAGACTGAGGGTCGTGCAACATGGCGATGACAGAATATCGAGACGATTACTGCAGCTGATGTTTGTACCTTGTGTAAAATGCTTCCGGAGCAGACTCTACGCTTTGCAATTCGGGTTTTCTGGAAATAAAGTCAATCATGTGTCAAACGAGACAATACTAGCATGATTTGGACATTTTTTTTTCAAGACTCCCAAGTACTGCTTCAACCCGGCCACACTTGTGATTTTCTTAATAAGCCATAAACTTTCATATAAACAAGGTAAAATAAATAGGCTAAACTAAAGCCTTGTGTCCACGAAGTTCCAGTGTTGGAAAGCCTCTTAAAACTTAACATACAGTCAATGCAATCACGCCAAATATTATAAATTAGTTTAATTTTTTGTTTGTTGGTTATGACCAATTTTTTGAAGAGTTTTTATATAAAAACAAATAATAAACTTTTTCTGACAAAAGTGGTATATATATTTGATGATTCACCAAATACAACACTTTTTGAAAAAGTTGATTTACATAAGTTGGGGACAATCACTCAGAGGTGGTTATCACCTAATAGTTACTAGTGCTGCAACAATATACCGGTATATCGGTATATATCGCAATCCGCATATTGTATTGCGATACAATTTTCATCATACCGGTACGAAAATTTTACAAAAATTCATTCACATTTCGTCCAGAAAAGCCATCCGAAATAATGATAACAAGGTAAACAAAACAAAGCAGTGTAAATATTTTTTTTCGTAAAAATAGCATTCTGAAAGTTTATTATACGGAGTAGCGTTGTTACATCAGAGCATTCGTTCGATGCTTTTGAACAGATTATCGTTGAATTAATTGCGCACAGGTGTAAATGTTTCGTTCAATTCTGAATTGAGCATTATTAAATTTGTAATCCGAATTTTGGAAATACGCTTCCAAATTTTAATGCTAATGCGACAATAAAAAATTATAGCGTCAAATAAAAAGTGCTTTATCCTTTGTCTCAATAAAAAGCGCGCCGAAAATTATACAGACATGGAGAACGTCGCACGGAAAGTATGGGTGTATTTTGTGTTGTATAAAAACGGGAACATCACGTCAGGTGAATTACGCGTGTTCAGTGGAAAAAAACGCCCCGGTTGGACGTTATTTCATCACATCTTTAAATAGAAACGAATGCCAAAATGTATTTAATACTTAAGAAAATTTGCGAATGTTTGTGTTTTTTGTTATTCTTGAGCACATTTATATTAAATTAATTTATATTTATATTACCAGAATTTGCTTTAAAACTGGAATATACGGGATTATTGGGTAATTGGCAAGTTATAATTTTGGTACAAGTTAGCAATATATTGCGATATATTGCAATACGGGTTTTTGAACTGACAATATATTGCAATACTGTTTTTGGCGTATTGTTGCAGCACTAATAGTTACGATGCAGATTTATTAGCGTCTATTTCGTATTAATATTCGCTCTATACTCACAACAAAATTTCTTAGCAGGATCACAAAATTACAGCTCCCGCTAAGAAAATACGTGGCGAGTCAAGTCGAGATATAAGCGTATATTAATACAAAACAAATTCTAATCACTTTCTTACTGTTATGGCTGGAAATAAAGCGGCATTTAAAAATTAATAAAACTAGTAAAGGCTATAAAACAGCGAACCATACCAGTCTTGGCATGGACGTCGCCATCTTGACTTGCACGTGATTACCCACCCCTGATCACTTCTTCCTTGCCATTGATGCCATGTTGTTCAGTCATCTTGTTAACTGCAAATGACGGAGAATACTGCAGGAAAATGTTCAAAGATAGATTCCAGTTCTGTAATAAATCCGTTTGCAGTAAAAAACATATTGAGATTTCTTTAAAGGGAAAGAGGTTATTCTTTCTGCAGACATTGTGTTTACTGAGAAAGATAGTGACATATTTAAAGGAAAATGTTTAAGACCTGTTCTGCAGTCATTTTGTTTTAAGATATAGTGGTCATCGAGTTCTCAATATATTTTTACAAACATTATTAAAACCAATAAAATACAGTTTATGGAATAACCTAAAATAATTAAAATAATAAAAATTAAGGACATAAAATAAAAAAACTGCCTCTATTTGGATTCCAAACTGGGGTAATTTATATTTGTATTCAAGGCAGTAAAAGCATATTGCGATACTATACACTATGTACCGCGATATATTGGTATAAGTTGTAGTCATATGTTTATTCATTTAAAATTGTTGCCATTTTTTTAGTAATGCCAATGAGGTCTGTCAACTTAATCTGTGAACAAGTCCCTTTAAGATCTCACATTTTCTTACTGCCGTGAACATTTAAGCTGATGTGACCTTAAACCTGACTCCCAGGTGTGTACAGTGGTCAAGTCAAGGTGGCAGCTGATAATTTCATTGCTTGGCACCGAGTGGTTTTGGGTGATCCTTGACCTAGTTAGGAGAAGAGAAATCATAGGAAAGATAAATCAAAGCAAAGTCAAATATATCAATATATTTAGATTTTTTTTTAAACACGTGTTATTTAGATATATTTTGAAACAAAAACAATGTTTTCATCATAACGTGTTTGAGGCAAAATGTTAAGAAATACATGTTTTGATGTTTGCCATTATTACAATAGTTATCATGCATATGCATCTGTGGTGTTAATATATTGTGCTATATAATGCTCTTACATTGAAATTAACAAATATTTTCAATAACTCCATTAGGTTTTATTTAAAACAATCCATACAGAGCGGACGGTGCAATAGACTGCGGTGCGTAGTTATTTATAATATAAGTTACACAGCCTCTGAATTCCCATGTATTGATGAGATACAGAGACAGTCCATTAATAGTGTGCAAGAGAGTCGTGACTGGGCCAATGATAAGTTAGAGCTTTGTCACAAAATGTCAACTTACCCTCAACCCACACTCCATGGGGTTCACACAATTGAAGTTTCATTATAATTCCTTTGAGAAATATGGACGTGGTTTAATCAAATACAATACAATCCTTTAACATTATATGCAGACGAAGCACCACTCTGAATGACTAACCTTCAGAAAAATGACTCCATTATTATGACTCTGTAAAAATGTAGCAAAATGTATGTGTGAAAAGTATCCACTTCGATAAGCTTGTGCAATCTGCACAGGCTAATCACTGACAACACTCTGCCTAAACCAGATTTTTGCAAGAAGAAACTACCTAAATACAAAAAAAATACCATTAAAGCGGAAAGTGTCGTCCCAGATCAGCCTGAGTGGACGACACTTTAGGCACATGCGTTATCTTAGAGAAAAGCTCCATTGTAATTATTCAGTCAACAATTAAAGGAAACATTCACCAAAGGTGAGTCTCAATATAAGTTTTTTCCAAGCCTCATACATTTGAAAGAGCTCAGCAATGGCACTGTTGATTGTTGAATTGTGGGTGTTGTTGCTGCTTTTGCTACTGCTGCTGCTGATGTTGCTATTGAGACTGAAGCAGCAATATCTGCATGTCTTACTGTTGTGACCTCTATTTCTCTCTATGGCACTTCATCTTTAGCTTCGGTTGTTACACAAGAGACTGACGGACCTTTAAACATGAATGAAAAGAAAACATGCATATTTGTCTCAAATTTAACGCCACGTGTATTTCAAGTTCACTGACCAAAACACTCTATATTCCTTAAATGTTCACATTTTCTTTTCAAACAATCTCAAAGTTCCTTAGTAGAAAACAATCTAAATGGTTCTGCATTGAAAATCCTCTGAAAGTTGTTAATTGAAACAAGAGGTTCATAATGGCCCTAAAGCGCTTACCTGAGTTAAACGTTAAACTTTGGTAGAAGACTCGACCTGGTGCAAGATCGGAATTCAATTTTGAAGTTTTCTTAGATACTGTCAAGATGAACATTCTGAAAAAGTTTCATCAAGATTGAGACATGTATGTGACTTCTACTGCGGAAACAAGGATTTCAAAAGATTAACTAGTTTTGGATGCATGTCACATAAATTAAAACTCAGCCTAAAATGAAAAGATAAACATTTCGAAAAAGTGTCATTAAATCAACTTATAAATGTGGCCTTTAGAGTAGCAAGAAGATTTTTCTACCATAATAACTAGTGACCTAGTTTTTGGTCGCACAATCCCTCATACAAACTTGCCATTGTCAAGATATGCATTCTCTCAAAGTTTAATCAAGATTGAGTCATACATGTGGCCTCTATATTGGCATCAAGGATTTCTGAAGATTTGACCTGGTGACATAGGTACATAGTTTTTGGATGCATGTGACCTCCATACAAAATCAGCCTATATATTGTCCAGATAAACATTCTTACCATCTAATGCAAAGGCAAAAATACAAGTGACCCCTTCATATAAATGGCAGTTTTATTACGATAATTACCTTTTATATGGAACTTGATTTTGTAAAGAGATAAAAAGTCAGTTTGCTTGGTGCCTATAGATAATTTGTATGTTGTTGCTCTTGATGGTCAATTTTAATTTAAGGGTTTAGCGTGAAACTGTTGTATCTTCTTCACATTTCTATATAAAATGCAATAGTTTCACACTTATTGAAATAAGATATACTGGTAAATTAAGTGACGTGCAGAAAACTGAGTTTGCATTTGGGTTTAACCAATTTGTTACAGCTTGATTACATCAAAGTATTAAAGTTATAAGGGCCACATTCTGTGAATATTAGGCTTAATGCACGAGCAGTCTGCACAGGATATTTAGGGACACAACTTTCGGCCAAGACAGGATTTTCATGTAGAAGAGACATCCTTAAACAAAAAATTCCCCAAAAGTGGAAAGTGTCGTCCATTATAAGCCTGTGCAGACTGCACAGGCTAATCTGGGGCGAGACTTAAACCAGCACGTGCATTAAAACCAGTTTTCCCAGAACTAGTCTTATTATGAATGGGCCTCATGGATGGTGGTCACAGCTGTTCCACAGTGATCCCTTTTCCAATGGCAAGGGACTTACCTCAGTTGTTTTATATATATTTATTTGGGGCTGTTATTCGGCCCCTTTTAAAATGTAACAAAATATAGATTTTTCCAAAATGAATAAAATTAACAATTGAAGGATTCCAAAACAAATATATATTTTTTTGCAATATTAAGTTCATTTTCCTAATCAGCTCTACAAGTTGAAACATAGCAAATGTAATATTGAACACACTTTTATCCCCAATATTAAAGCAATTGTTAGTAAAAACAACCACAACACCAATTTCTCCATTTTACTTAAAACAACACAGTTTTTCAGAATCCAAAGGGCCCCAGCCCCAATCCAAAAGTGGTGAAACAAGCAAATTCGTTGAATTTATATCCCCCACCAATATCAAAATTGTGACAGAGGGATGGACTGACAGACAACGCCAATTCTATATCCCTCCACCTTTTAGTGCGGGAAGAGGGGGGGGGGGGAGAGTAATTAATGTAAATGTACAAGAAACTAAGAATGGTTGGTGAACATGGGCCCAACATGTGTGTATTATAAGTATTTGGGAAAAATCAAAAACTTACAACATAACATTTTAGGCATATATTTTATTAATGAAATGCATTTATGTACAAACAAGTTTCATTAAAATGCACAAAAGAAGTTCCACAATATGCTTCTGGACACAAAAGTTTTCTGGATGGACGGACAACGCCAAAACAATATCCTCCTCCAGATAAAATTATGACAGAAGGAAGGACAGACAAGTCAGCGACAATATGCTCTCGCTTGTTGGAGCACAAAATCTCTAACCTGTAATTTCTAAGTACAAAGATGTATACATAATTCTGGAAAAAATGCTGGTCAGTTAAGGGTTTTAGCATAGGACCTTACATGAAGCATTTGTGTAACCTTGACCCTTGCATATAGTATATTGTGAGACGTTGACCTTAACCTTAGACATAAGCCTTAACCCTAGACATGAATCTTACATACGACACACAGCAAGGAAGAAGATGGAAAAGAATTATATAAGGTCAAAACAGAATCCACTGAACATAGTAAAATTATGGCTAAGCAGTAAATATTTCTACAAATGTGTGACCTTTGATGTGTGACCTTGACTTGGGTCACAAACGCATAGATCTTGCACTGCCTGATATTTGAGGACAATTACATCAGGCCATTTTGTGAATCAATTTAGTATGGCAGAATCCTTACCAAATAAGGCATATTTAATCAAAATGTGTGATTTTGATCTTTGTGTGTGACTTTGACCACGCGCCTAGCAACCTGGATCTTATATTTGACACTCAGCTAGATACTGGAGAACAATTGGACAGTTATTACAGAATCCCTTGATGCATAGTAAAGAAATGACTAAATAATGTGTGACCTTGACCTTAGTCCCTAGCATTATAAGTGTTGAATGTGAAGCACCTCCAGATGATTGGCAACAACTATGGCAAGTTTCATGGCTCTGGCTCATGTGTTAAATAAAGATGCAGCCCTAAGCTTATATTATAAAGCATTTTTTTCAAGATACAAAGGGTCATAACTCCATTATTAACAAATAGTGTACAATGCCCATTTGGGGTGCATCATCCTCTTATCCATATACATACTCATACCAAATTTCAATGAAATCACTTCCAAGATATAGCTCCAGACACAAAAGTGCCAGATGGACTGAAGGACGGACGGAAAGACGGATGGACAGACAACGCCAATACAATATCCCTCCGCCTATGGCGGGGGATAACAAACTATTACTGGGACTTACCTGTTGAGATGTATTGCCTGTGTTGCAGTTGGGTAACATTTTTCTCTGGGACTGAACTTGTAAGGATAACGTCCCTGTGAACAGATAGAAAGATCTTAACAAATCCCAGAAATATATTCAATGCATTCGGAAATGGCATCAGTTACATGGACCAAATATGAAACCAAGGGGTGTTGTGGTTTAACCAAATGTTTTTTCGAAGGTTTTACCTATATCAGTCAATGACCACAAGGGCCAGGTGCATTAATCAAACAAACTCTGTAGATGACCTCTAGATTATGCTCCATACCAAATATGGAACACTTGGGCTTTGAAGTTGCAGACAAAGATTTGTTGTCCCTAAATATGTTTATGTAAAACTGGGAAATCCTAGGGCTAAGCCAGTTGATCCCAGAGACATAATTTGGTAATATTTTGAGAGGACTCACTTTACACTGTTGCACACCAAACATTAAACCTCTTGGCTATGGGTTTCAAAAACGAAGAAAACAAGATGTGTTTGTGAAATACAATGTCCCCCTATATGACGTTTGACCTTGAAGGATGACCTTGACCTTGAAGGATGACCTTGACCTTGACCTTTCACCACGGAAAATGTGCAGCTCCATGAGATACACATGCATGCCAAATATCAAGTTGCTATCTTAAATATTGCAAAAGTATTCATAAAATAAGCGATTTGGGCCACATATATTTGACCTCTGACCTTGAAGGATGACCTTGACCTTTCACCACTCAAAATGTGCAGCTCCATGAGATACACATGCATGCCAAATATCAAGTTGCTATCTTCAATATTGCAAAAGTATTCATAAAATGAGCGATTTTGGCCACATATATTTGACCTCTGACCTTGAAAAATGACCTTGACCTTGAACTTTCACAACTCAAAATGTGCAGCTTTATGAGATACACATGCATGTCAAATATGAAGTTGCTATCTTCAATATAGCAAAAGTTATTGCAAAATGTTAAAGTTGGCGCAAACAGACCAACAGACAGACCAACAGACAGGGCAAAAACAATATGTCCCCCACTACTATAGTGGGGGACATAAAAATGAACACCCAAGAAACATTCCTGTGAGGTTTCATTTAATTCTTTCATGTGCTTCAGGAGAAAATGTCCCTTGACAAAAAGTTGACAAACAGAAATACATTGCAAAAGGATGGACAGCAGATACCATGGTATCCAAAATGCATCCACAGTTTCAGGCCTCTAGTAGCAAAAAAAACTGTCAAAAAACATCACTTCAATTATGTCGAAGATATCAAATCAAAATATGGAGGTTCCCAAGTTCACATGCTTTTTTAAATAACTGCAAAGTTTCAATCCCTCTTGCACAATACTTTTTTTAGCTAGGGCGGCCACACAAGTGAAAGAGATGGACAAAAGGATGGAAGGACAGACAAAATCACAGATGAGGGCAAATCTTTATACCCCCCCCCCCCTTACCTCATATAGTGGGGACATTAATATCCATACTCTACCAAAAATTATTTGGATGACTGTGAAACTGTTTGCATAACAACCTACCTTGTAGATGAGGTAGTCTTGGTCCCTGAGCAGGGAAGTTTGGAGTTCCATGGATAGACTGGCTGTACCCTGGGGGTAGGAGCTTTACCCAAAATTCCTGACCCAAGAGCTTGACACCTTTACCAAGCCATTGTCCTTGGATGTCCAGAAGGCCTGTTGTTGTTCAGCTGTGTAAAGATGTGTGATTGTATGGGGTCCTGTAGGAACCAGAAAATCTAGAAAATCCCGGAATTTTATCAGTTTTTAATAGACCTCTACACAAACAAGAGCTGTCAGAGGACAGCACGCTCGGCTATTCGAGTGCTTGACAGTATAACGTAATCCATCAGGGGGAAATTGTTCATATTCAATAAGGTCAAGGTAATATAGTCATATTCTAAGTGGAAGAGGACCATAATTGAAACATATTCAGGGGACAAAAATTCCACTCGTCCGCTCGTATTGACGAGTGAAATCTTGAAAGGACCAGTGAATTTCCCTAAAGCTCTCGTCCTACAGGACGAGTGAAAAAAAGCTGATGTTAAAAATGACCAGTAAGACTATTTTTCATTTAATAAAATCATTTTCTAAAAGCATATCTATTCCGAAAGTAGAATGCGAATGAAACGGAAATTGTAATTGTAAATTTTATACAGCAGGTGCGTGTTGTTATGCGAGAATTGTGTCCCGAGTAAATATTGGCTTTTTGGTGTAAGCTTTGAGTGTACATGTTGACAGGGAACCATGCGACTGCAGTCTGCAGTCACTGTTAGTATTGACTTTTAAAGAATTATTTAAGCGCGAAGTACGGTTTAAAACCAGATTTAAACCAGTCTGAATTTCGTTTGAAAAATGTCTGCCATACGAGCGTTCTTAAAAGGGGGCGGGGGCGATGTTTAAACGTCCGAAACGGAAAGCACGCGAGCATTAGAAAAAAATTTATTTTGTGTTCCTCATAAATAAAGTAACTTATTTCACTGCTTAGCAGTGATATACTTTAGGAAATTGTATAAGTCATATCAGCCCTTTGCAATCTTTATTTCACACATATTTGATGGACGAGTGCGTGTGTTTGCAGGACGAGTGAAAATTTTAATGCACTCATCCTGCAGGATGAGTGCAGTTTATGAATATTTTTGTCCCCTGATATTGATCCCTTATGTTTTAAAGAAATTGTACTTTATAGACGATTCTGAGTTCAGGTATATTTTCTACAATCTCTTTAACATTTGTAAAGACATAAAACAAACTAATAAGATTTTATTTTAAGTTTGATAGCAATAGCTTGGGTGGGATGGTTGGACAATCCTTCCAAAATAAAGTAAATAAATATTTGTGGATTTTTTTACTATGTTTCAAAGAAACAAAATCTTTTTGGGTGTAGGGGGGGGGTTGGGTGGGGGTAGAGAGAGGGGGTATAATGTGGGTGTGTGGTCATTTATTAGATGATCTTTCAAAAATAAAAAAAAAGGAAAAAAATATTATTTTTTTTATTTATTTTTTTTTTTTTTGGGGGGGGGGGGGGATTCTGGGGTGGGGCGTGGGGGATGGTTTTGGTGGAGTCATTGTGTTATGTCAGGTAAGTGTTGTTATGTCAAAGTATGAATCAAATCTGATCCTTAATAAAGAAGTTATGGCAATTTAATTAAAATTTATTAATTTGACCTTGAGAGTCAAGGTCATTCAAAGGTCAATGTCAAATTCAACTTGCCAGGTACAGTACCCTCATTATAATTAGAAAGTATTTGAAGTTTGAAAGCAATAGCCTTGATACTTAAGAAGTAAAGTGGATCTAAACACAAAATTTAACAAAATAATCCAAGTTACGAAGACAAAAAAGCGCCATAATTCCATTAAAATGCCAACCAGAGTTATGCAACTTGCCCTGTACAGTCCCCTTATGACAGTTTTCCAAGTCTGAAAGCAATAGCTATGATACTTAAGGAGTAAAATGGACCAAAACACAAAACTTAACCAAATGTTAAATTATCTAAGTATAAAAGGGGCCATAATTCTGTCAAAATGCCATTAAGAGTTACATAACTTTGCCTGCACAGTCCCCTTACGATAGTTAGTGAGTGTTGCAAGTATGTAAACAATAGCTTTGATACTTTAGGAATAAAGTGAACCTAAACACAAAACTTCACCAAAGTTTCAATTTTCTACATATAAAAAGGGAACATAGTTCTTACAAAATGCTTGATATAGTTGTCTGCTCTTGATTATAGATTGTGGTCATGTTGGTCAAGATGTATGAAAAATATAAAAGCAATATTACAATGAACATAGAAAATATTTGATGTGGTACGCAAACTTTAACATAGATTTATCAATAGTATGCATATTCTAAGTGGAAAAAGAGCCATAATTCTTACAAAATGCCTGTTACAGTTGTCTGCTCCTGTTTATAGATTGGGGTCATGTTGGTAAAGAAGTATACTCAATATGAAAGCAATATGTTAAGGGACATAACAAATATTTGAGGTGGTACGCAAACTTTAACATAAATTTATCAATAATATGCATATTCTAAGTGAAAAAAGGACCATAATTCTTACAAAATGCTTGATAAAGTTGTCCGCTCTTATTTATAGGTTGGGTTCATGTTGCTTAAGAAGTATGCAAAATATAAAAGCAGAATCATTGAGAGAATGGACATGAACATTATTTCATGACCATTCAATTAACAAGTTATATGGCTGACCATATCCCAAAGCAAAATATGTTTTTTTTTAATTCTTTGAAGAAAACAATATCTTCTAATCTGTATAAAAATACTATAAGCTAAAAGGTGTAATTGCTTTCTAGTCAAACAAGAATTTGTTATCATTGTGACAAAACTATCACCCAATGGTGCAAGTCATAATATGTCGCATGATGTTATAGATTGTCTAAGTGTTGTAATTTTCAGTGAAATATGATACAAAATTAAGATGCACAACCTCATATGAGAATGAAAATACCTGAAAGTTTGAATGCTGAACGTTGAATTTGTAAGTGAACACCCACAGGCCACAGACATTTACAAAGACCGACAGACATCCATCCAAGGTGATTCCTATATACCCCAATCATCACGGGGGTATAATGAATAAATATCTTCAGGGCATATTCTTACTCCAGCGGCATATTTGTATACTTAAAACTTGGACAGGTGGTTAATTTTAATTTATAGATATCCTTATTTAAAAATAAATGCAGATAATTATTTCATAGAATGTTGACTGCATTTCAATGATTGTTAAAAAAAAATTAACCAGCATTTAATAGGCATTTTCTTTAATTTATGCAAGGGGAATTTTGTAAATATACATGTGAAAAACAAAACAAAAACCTTTTGGTTTTGAGGCTGAATTTTGGCACAAAAATGTATGAAAATATGCCCTGACCCTTTATGATTAAAACTGATATCAAATCAACTCTTATATGTATTTATTTACTCAGTTTGACCAATTTACAATTTAAAAACACAAAATTCCTGATCAGTAATAGGAACTTTTCTACAGAAAGGTCAGCAAAAAGCTGATGTAACGTGAACTAAATGTGCAACTCTAAACTCATTAAAAACTGGGCTAAATGCATTTATAGCGTAAAGAGTTGTTCCAGATTTGCCTGTACAAACTAATCAGCCACGACACTTTCAGCTTTTATGGAATTCTTTCTTTTAAGGTATATTCGGAAAGTGTGGTCACAAATTAGCTTGGGCAGACTTAACACGCTTTTGTGGGTAAAACACTTGAGGCACATGCATTAAGCCCTGTTTTCACAGAGCGCAGCTGAAATACTTCCTGTTTTTGTTGCTGCTGCTGCCATAGCCAGAGATTGTGTGAGTCTTGACGCCAAAGTCACCACCCTGAACCGGGAATGTAGGACAACGCTGCTCCTCAGGCATCAGGTTCATATTATTGGAGAGCGATATATGGAGGTCAGTCACTTTAAGAGGCGAGTCACTCAGCGCCTGCTCTATCTGTGGATCAGATTGTTTCACCTCGAGTGACTCGTCGGGATGAAAGTTGAACTCACCAAGGCTCAACTGTTTGAAGTGTTGATTTAGCGCCTTGTGAGAAAATGTTAAAAGGTGGCGTGCTGAATTTCCTGAGCGAGTTGTAGTATAAGTGGATTGGGATTGCCTAAACATTCATGATGTTTGTCTTGTTTGCTTATAATGTTTTCTGCAAAGGAAATGGAAAGTAAACTAAAAATAGTGTTTTTAGTGACAAACGAATATGCCTTGACAATGTATGTTGAAACACCTTACTTAACACTTTTTAATGCAACACATTGAGTCTATATTTTATATTTAGGATTGCATAATGATTTATTTTTCGCCAGTTAGCACTCACAATAGCATTGTTATAATGAATAACGCGCAGCAACGTGTTAAATCGAAATTTTGGGGTTTTAAACAGTGAGGAATACATGGTAAAGTACATTTTGTAGCAAGTTGCCATATTTATCTGTACATTAAAAAACAGGAATAACTTAAGCACTTTTAGACGTGACACTATATCACTTTAAATATGATGCAATACAACATTTTGCTAACGAATACTTAAAAATTTAGAATCAGTGCTAAAAATATAAATGTTCAACTTATAGAGCTGAATAAGGAAATGAACTCAATGTCACAACCCATTCAAAACAGTATTTGTTTTGGCAATCATTTAATTGGGAATTAAGCCAGTAATTATAAAAAAATATGGAATAGACTTTTTGAGATTAGGAATGCTTTGACGTAATAAATAACACTGTAAGGTCTCACCTGAAGCTCAAGATGCAGAGATGACATTCTAGCCTCGCTGATATTGCTAAGAGCCCAGTTTGAGTTCTACCTAACATCGGGTTGAGAATCAAAGAGCATATTGGACCACACAACAAAACTGCTGTCATTTTTCAACGCCTTCTCAAGCGCCGACTCAATGCCAGGCTGTTTAGGATTGGAGTGGGAAGTTACAAACCCTGATGGGTTCACCTTTAGCACCTTGTTTCAGCTTTTGGTCGAACTTCCCGCCAGAGGCATGGCCATGGAAGCTCTGAGTGTTCACAACAAAGTCGGTGGTGCCTTTTTTTGTTAGCAACTGCGTCAAAAGTGCGTTCTCTTTGGACAGTTTGGACACCTGTGAGGACAAACCGGGACTGTCCGTAAAGTCACGACTGTCCAGGAGTATCCCAGTGGTAAGCATACGCTTCTGACTAAAACTCTACAAATATTCCTTGATTTTCTCTTGTTACTTTCCGTTGTACTGTTTGTCCCAAAAAGAATGGAACGAGTTATCCAACTTTGTATTTATCATGATATTAGTTGTGAAGTCCAACATTGAGAACTGACCGTACATGTTGCCATAACTGCTGCAATAAGGCCTTGTGTCTGTAACGGTTGTCCCATCTCCGGCACTCGGGTCTAACAAACCAATCAGGCTCAAGTGCGGATCACTCGACACGAAAATTGTGGTTGTTGAGAACCATGTGTCTCTTTGTGCTCAAAATTTTCTATAGGAGGAATTTGTTCAACGATGCTGACCCTTTGAAGCTGGATGTCAAATGGGAGAAGCTAGGGGTCAGGGGAGTGGTCGTGATTGACTTGAGGCTTCTGCAGGCCCGGCTGGTGCGGTTGCCGTACCAACTCTATATCAAAACCGGGGCTCTCCTGAAAACATGGGAAATATGAACTAATAAAAAAGGTTTATATTACAATCTATAACAAACTATGTCTCTTGATAAAGTTTTTCAGAGGCAAAACTTCATTCTCATGAATGTTGAACTTGGCATTTCACTGGTTCCTTGTCCAAAATAACATGACAATGGATTCAATCAAACCATATCGTACTCAAACATCATTTAAATTGTTGGTCAATACTTTATTAATCTGTCAATTCATAAATAATATTTTTAACTTTTTTTGTTAGTGTCCGCTACAATGCAATCCCCGGACATGGAAAGGCCGCGTCCCCCCACATCACTGGACTGTAATACAGCCAGCCTTTCACCAGACAGTTGTCTTCTTTGCTGAGCAGTAGCTGTAACGTTGAGCGAACCAATATTGGATATGCAAACTGCACAGGCTAATCTGGGACACTTTACACACATGCATTAAGTCCTGTTTTCCCATGCAACCTTACATTGTTGCCATTGCATGCATGAAAACTAACTCTAAAGCTTTTCTTACACTGTTCTGGGAATGAGGCCGGGGTCCTTCTTATTGAGAACAAATGCATTCCATGGAATCATATTTATAAGCTTCATTAAATATCTCACAACTTTATAAAAACTCAAGGCCTTATGAGGATGACAGAAATTCTCGGGGTGTTGTGTAACTGAGGTTCCTGTATGATAAGTTGGAAAGCATCGAGCTGAAGAAGAGTTTGAGTTATTGATCCTCAAGTAAAACAAGTCCTGCTGTAAACATGATATACACAATAAAAGACGCCATTTTATGTTTTGTTAAATCATATCATTCTTGTCAATTTCATCTTTAACATTCTTAATACACAGGTTACACTGTAAACCATTATTATTTGAGGGACATTATTTTTGTTGATTTTAAGGGTTGACTGATCCACAAATTTATCACACACAGAAAAATAACTGACACAAATTCATCATTTATTTTTCTGAACTGAGAAATCCACAAAATAAACTAATGTGTCCGTAAAAGTCTTTTTTGACCACGAAATTTCGGATGAATATATATATATGAGTTTACACTTTACAAACAAGTAAAGAGGATATTTTATCTTAAGTAAATTCATACTTTTCTTTTCCACCTCATCTTTTTTGCATTCTTAATACATAGGGAATACATAAGCAGGTCTTTTCCTGGAGTATTTATGGGTATGTGAAACGGACCCATACGCAAAGCGTTTTTCTTTCTTTAACAAGGGCTGTTTGTAAAACATGCATGCCCCAAATATGGGCTGTCAGTTGTAGTGGCAGCAATGGTGTTAATACGTTTTTTGTCACTGTGACCTTGACCTTTGACCTAGTGACCTGAAAATCAATAGGGATCATCTGCGAGTCATGATCAATGTATCTATGAAGTTTCATGATCCTAGGAGTAAGCAGTCTTGAGTTATCATCCCTAAACCATTTTTTCTGTGTCCGAGTCACCGTGACCTTGACCTTTAACCTAGTGACCTGAAAGTCAATAGGGGTCATCTGTGAGTCATGATCAATGTACCTATGAAGTTTCATGATCCTAGGCATAAGCATTCTTGAGTTATCATCCGGAAACCATTTTACTGTTTCGGGTCACCGTGACCTTGACCTTTGACCTAGTGACCTAAAAATAAATAGGGGTCATCTGCCAGTCATGATCAATATACCTATGAAGTTTCATGATCCTAGGCCTAATTATTCTTGAGTTAACATCAGGAAACCATTTTACTGTTTCGAGTCACTGTGACCTTGACCTTTCACCTATTGACCTGAAAATTTAAAGGAGTCATCTGCCAGTCATGATCAATGTACCTATGAAGTTTCATAATCTTAGGCATAAGCATGCTTGAGTGATCATCTGGAAACCATTTTACTATTTCGAGTCACTGTGACCTTGACCTTTGACCTGAAAATCAATAGGGGTCATCTGCCAGTCATGATAATTGTTCCTATGAAGTTTCATGATCTTAGGCGTAAGCATTCTTGAGTTATCATCCGGAAATCATTTTACTATTTCGAGTCACTGTGACCTTGACCTTTGACCTAGTGATCTGAAAATCAATAGGGGTTATCTGCCAGTCGTGATCAATGTACCTATGAAGTTTCATGATCCTAGGCCTTAGCGTTCTTTAGTTATCATCAGGACACTATCTGGTGGACGGACATAAGGACCGACAGGCCGACATGTGCAAAACAATATACCCCCTCTTCTTCAAAAGGGGGGCATAATAAGTGCCTTATGATTAATATGTCTCAATTATATTTCAATAAGATCTAAAAAAAAGTATATTACTAGCATAATATGATTTTATTCTTTTAATTTTAAGTATTAGAAATAGTTATATTAAATTTGTTTTTCTGAAATCAATGTACTTTTCGCACGAAAAAAATAAAAATCCCAAAATTGCATTTTTTCCCAAATTGGCCATGAAAAGGCCTGATAATTAAAACGTCTTTGTTACCTTAAGTGTATTCAGGTCATCCTTGTCCACCACATCCTCAGCATCCTTGTCCTGACTCAGCAGCGACTGTAGCAGCAAAATAGCTTGATGTTTTTCTTGTATGTATATTTAGGACTCACACAAATTTATATAAATGTAATGAAAATCAATAACAGATGTTCAACAGCATAAAATATGGCAAATTAATAAATCTCACATCAAGTGTTACCTTTCTGTTAACATTGCGTAAAATATCAATATATGCTCCTCCAAAGATTACTTTAACAATATTTTATTTAAAAAATATTCATCCATATACATTTCTTACATGGCATGGTGTTTATAGAAATGAAAGTCTAAAAATAGCCTCAGTTGCTATGTACATGAGCATCTATGTACAAATATGAAATTTTCAGTTAAAATGCTTTGTTTTTTCATGGACAGTTTACAAGAACTAAATGTTAGGACCAAAATGACACAAATGTTAAGACACCATAACATACTATGCATTAGATCTAATGTTCAAACAAAAACCCTCACATTGTGTAATTAGATAACAATATGTTCACATAAATCATTTGTATCTTTAACTACACACTTAATGTTGTATTGTAACATCACACACTACTATGTTCGTATGCTAAACAACACATTGTAATTAAAATACTAATCACTAATTACAACAACTAATACATACATGTACACACTATTCCACTCTGAACACCAGGATGTTGTCCTTCCCATACACTCCCACAATGATGGATGATGTTGTGCTGCTGTAGCAGACTGACCCTGGGCACCACACTCCATCCTCCCATGTAGCCAGCGTAGTCAGCTTACTCTGCCCCTCCCAGCCCACCTGTAGTACAGTGTGGGACCCCCATCCACAGACCAGCACCTGGCCTGCAGGGGTCACATGTAGACCAGATGGGCCACGTAGATCTGGGTCTGTGAATGTAGCCAGGAGTGTGCCATCCCTGGCCAGGGTGAGAAGCTTGTTCTGCCAGGAGTAGTTGCTGGATATGTACAGCCTGTCTCCTGTGGGACTCACAGCACACTTGTTTACTGCAAAACAGAGTAACATCAAGATATTGAATTACTGTAAATATTAAATAATCTTATTAAACGTACTGCAGTGATATTGTATTACGCATATGTTGCTATAAAGAGGCCTTTACACATCTTAAATATATGCATACATTTCAATGATTCAATAGTTAAGCGTGACAATAAACTTCAGTAGCAGAGCTATTGTGTTAACGTTTGACATGTTGAAATGCGACTGGTGAGTTAGATAAGAATTGAAGCAATACAATTACACAGATGGAAACAATTGCACAGTTCAATCAACAGTTTATACCATGTTACTATGTGCAGCATGAATAGATTTCCCACACATGTATACATGTGATAACTATTTACTGAAATAAGTGAAATTGACCAAAGCAGTTATAATTCATGTGCCGTGTTACAACATTATTTGTGTTTTTCAAGTGTTTATAACAAAAAAAATAATATTCAAAACAGCAGTTATTGACACTTTTCTAGCTAGTTAGTTACCAAACCAATTTCAACAGCAAAATGTTTAAATGAACATAGATCTACTACTATAATTGCAATGAAATTAATACATACATTTAAACACTTCATAAAAGAATACAACCACAAGAGTACCTTTGTTATATGGTGTTATGAAATTGTTCAATCTATCAAACATATTGTACATGTACAATCATTTAACAACCACAAAATTAAGACAGGGTCAGAAAGTGTCTCTTTCCCAGGAATTCAGTTTCTATTTATAGACATGTCATGTAGTGACAGTCAAAATACTTCATTACTCATGTTTATAAATCAATATTTCTGAATCTTGTTTTGGCTACAATGGACTGTAGTATTCAAGGGCACATATGAATTATAGAACAAATATTTTATAATACATCAGCGGGTTTTCTGCTATGACATCTGAATTTTATTTTATTTTCATTTCACAAAGTATATAACTATAATTTATATGATTTTAAAAAAAAAACAAGATAAAGGCCTTATGGGTGAATATTTGTTGATTAAAAAATAAATCCCAATTCGGTTCATTAAGTCGATAAAAAATTCGTCATTGTCTGGATTTTTAACAAGAGCACAGCATAACAGGTGCCAACGCTCGGCTGTGAAAGCTTGTCAGATTTTTTTTTAGAGGTCACAGTGACCTTTACCTTTGACTTAGTGACCCAACATTTGGTGTGGCATGTAAAACTCATCAAGGTTCATCTACATATGAAGTTTGAAAGTTGTAGGTAACAGCACTTTGATTTTAGAGCCTATGTTAAAGTTTATATTAAAGGTCACAGTGACCTTTGACCTAGTGACCCAAAAATGGGTGTGGCGTGTAGAACTCATCAAGGTGCCTGTTCATTTGAAGTTTCAAAGTTGTAGGCGGAAGCACTTTGATTTTAGAGCGAATGTTAAGGTTTATGTTAAAGTTTTATATTAGAGGTCACAGTGACCTTGACCTTTGACCTAGTGACCCAAAAATGGGAGTGGCGTGTAGAACTCATCAAGGTGCATCTACATATGAAGTTTCAAAGTTGTAGGTGGAAGCACTTTGATTTTAGAGCCTATGTTAAAGTTTTATATAAGAGGTCATAGTGACCTTGACCTTTGACCTAGTGACCCCAAAATGGGTGTGGTGTGTAGAACTCATCAAGGTGCATCTACATATGAAGTTTCAAAGTTGTAGGTGGAAGCACTTTGATTTTAGAGCCAATGTTAAGGTTTTAGCCAACGCCTACAACGGACGACGAGCTGGCTATGACAATACCTCGGGTATTCTCTGAAAACAGCCGAGCTAATAACAAAATTTGACTAAACTCCTTTTCCCACAATGGCTAGAAAAATCCCTTTACATATTACAAATGTTATCAGGATGGATTCACCATGATTCTTACCTGTATATTCAAATGACCTATAGAGACTGCAGACCTGTTTGCCATTCAGTGTGTATTTGTACAGTTCTTCACTAGAGATGACAAAAAGGTCTCCTTGGTGATGGTCAATACCTCTACATTCATGTTGTAACTGAAACTTCCGGCCAGGAACAAGCTTTCCCTGGTATACAGTGATAAACTGGACCTCATGTATCTTGCTATCATGGTCATTCACAGCCACTGCAACCTCACTGGGTGTGATCAAACAAATGTCAACTGGCCGAGCATTCACATCCCAGTGACTCACCACCTGGTACTGCTGGTTCAGCAGCTTGACATTATGATTTTTCCAGTCTACAACCAGTGCCTGCCCATCGGGAAGAACACATATGCCACCGATATAACATTCACCTGAATCACTTGGTATTCTCACATTGTGCTTAGTAATACTCTGGACATGAAACGCCTTGCCTGACTTTCCTAGCAGAGTCAATGCCTGCTGTATTATATGCTTACATTTTATGCTGGCTATAAGGCAGAGCTCCTTATTATCTCCAATTTTCTGAACAATTTCATGGAAATGTGACAAGTCATTGTGAAGACTGGTGCATTTATGAATAGAACTTGTAACTGACCCTTTTATGCTTATAACTTCTTCTTTTATCTCGTTTAGTTCCTTCACAGTAATATTATCAAATTCATTCAAGATAGAAAGAACACTCCAACACATTTCTTCTTTTAAATTTTTGCCCGATGTACCAACAGAACTATTACCACACTCATCAATGTTAGTATTTAAATTTCCACGCAATTGTTCTATCATGACTGCCCCATGTTCCTTGTATGTTCTCTGCAATGACTGAACACTGGCCTCCTGATTTATCTGTAGGCTTTTGATTCCCCCCATGACAGTTTCCAGCTCCACTGACAGTCCCTGTAGGTCTGTGGGCTGCATGTTGGTCAGCTCCGAAATCGGGGTCACTTTACTGCACTTGCTGAAATACACAATTAATACATGTACATACCAAGGAATAGTCAGTAAAATAATGTAATGCTTCAAACAAGTATACAGTGTCAAATAACAAGAGCTGTTAGAGGACAGCGCGTTCGACTATTCGAGTGCTTGACAATATAACATATTAGCCATCATGGGGAAATTGTTCATAATCAATAATTTATTAGAGATCTTTCAAAAATAAAAAAGGAAAAAAAAATAATGTGGGGTGTGGTCATTTATAAGATGATGTTTAAAAAAACAAAATTGGGGGGGGGGGGGGGGGGTAAGGGGGTTAGAGGGGGGTATAATGTGGGGTGGGGTAATTTATTAGATGATGTTTAAAAAAAATATATTTTTTTTAGGGGGGGGGGGAAGGTGGAGGGGGGAGGGATTCTGGGTAGGGGTGTGGGGAATTGTTTGGGTGGAATCCATTGTGGTATTCAGGTAAGTGTTGTTTTGTCAAAGTAATAATAAAATGTGATCATAAATAAAGAAGTCATGGCAAATTAAGCAAAATTTTCAATTATCTAAGTGTAAAAGGGGCCATAATTATGTAAAAATGCTTGATACAGTAGTCTTCTCTTGTTTATATGTTGGGGTGATGTTGGTAAACAAGTATGCAACATATAAAAGCAATATGTCAAAGGATATCGAAAATATATGGGGTAGTACGCAAACTTTAACATAGATTTAACAATAATATGCATATTCTAAGTATAAAAGGGGCACTTATTATGTAAAAATGCTTGATACAGTGGTCATCTCTTGTTTAAAGGTTGGGGTGATGTTGGTTAACAAGTATGCAAAATATGAAAGCAATATGCCAAGGGACAATGAAAATAAATAGGGTAGTAGAAAAACTTAAACATTTGCTGCATATTCTAAGTGGAAAAGAGGCCATAATTACGACAAAATGCTTTATAGAGTTGTCCGCTCTTGTTTATAGGTTAGGGTCATGATGGTAAACAAGTATGCAAAATGTGAAAGCAATACGTCAAGGGACATTGAAAATATTCGGGGTAGTACGCAAACTTAAACATTTGCTGCATATTCTAAGTGGAAATGGGGCCATAATTATGACAAAATGCTTGATAGAGTTGTCTGCTCTTGTTTATAGGTTGGGGTCATGATGGTTAACAAGTATGCAAAATATGAAAGCAATGTCAAGGCACAATGAAAATATTTGGGGTAGTAAAAAACTTAAACATTTGCACGCTAACGCAGACGCTAACGCTAACGCCGACTATATATACACTATATATATTTTATATATAATAGTCGAGCTAAAAACAATCATGGAAAATAAATAAACGCTTTTTTCATTGGCTTAATACAGGGGTATATAGATTTGCACTCTTCCAACCATCCACGTGACTTTTCTGTTGTATGTAACTCAACACGTAGTCCTGAATTTTACGAGTACAGTAACCAGGCATGTGAGCTTGTGCACCTCTATATTTTCGTTCTGTTTTTTTTTTTCATTATCCCCACGCTTTTTGAAAAGCTTGGGGATGCTGTGGTTATCTCCACCATCCGTCTGTCTGTCTGTCCGTCCTGGCCAATATCTCCTCCTACACTATAAGCACTAGAACCTTGAAACTTACACACATGGTAGCCATTAGCATATGTGCGACTCTGCACTATTTGGAATTTTGATCTGACCCCTGGGTCAAAAGTTATGGGGGTTTGGGCGGGCGGGTCAGAGATTTTCACTCATTTTGTATGTTATTTTACATTAGCTTATTCATTTCTGCACCAATTTACTTCAAATTGATACTAAACCTCTCTTTTGACAATACGGTCAATCTCAACTATGCATGGCCCCATTACCAACCCTGGGACGCCCCGCCCACATAGACCACAGCCACCCAAAATTGCCTTTTACAATAATTTCTTCATTTCTACATCGATTCACTTCAAATTGATACTGAAATTCTCTTATGACAATATGGTCAATCTCAACTATGCATGGCCCCATTACCAACCCTGATACGCCGCGCCCAAATAGGCCACAACCACACAAAATTGCCTTTTAATATAATTTCTTCATTTCTACACCGATTCACTTCTAATTGATATTGAACTATTCTTATGACAATACGGTCAATCACAACTATGCATAGCCCCATAACCAACCCTGGGGTGCCCCACCCACATAGGCCACACCCACCCAAAATTGCCTTGTACTTTTACTTAACTTCTTCATTTCTACACCGATTCACTTCCAATTGATACTGAACTTCTCTTATGACAATACGGTCAATCTCAACTATGCATTGCCCCATTACCAACCCTGGGGCGCCCCTGGGTCAAACATGCAGCGTGGGGATACGCCTCAGCCTCTGCCGCGCCATTTCTAGTTATAACTAAAGCAATGTCTATTTTTTATTTAAAAAAATGACATTTTAAAATATGTGTCGATTGTAAAATAAACAGTATTGCTACTAGAGGACTGACAATTTACATCAATATTTATCGTCATGTAATTTTGCCCACGTGCATGTCCCTTTAACCAAACAATCATATCTTTTTCAATTGTGATAAGCTTAACTATAAAGGATTGATGATAGATGGATACGTCTACAGTAACATATTAATCGTCAGGGAAACTCGTGCAACTCTGTATGTTTGTTCTTAATTTTTTGGCACTTTTGGGACAAATTCAGGATTGCAGAGGTATTCATGTATTAAGAAAACATATCTAGTTGTTTACATTGTTTTCACTTTTGATATTGTAAACCTTGACAACACTATGCATAATAATGCAAGAAAAGATCATTAATGTTCTTCCACCCCACAAAACAGGCATGACTTCCAGATTTTTTTTAATTAGCCAGCAATGAAAATCATATAAATTATTGTTTAATAAACAGGCTGGGACTGTTTTTTTGCAAGCACCTGTCTAAAATGCTTTAAAATTCAATCAGTGAATGCATTTAATTATAGCAGTACTGTAATATATCTGTACAATGCCTAATGTTCCTACATAGTTTTATCATAATTGAAAGTCTGCTTACAAGATTGTTATTATGTGTATTAAATGTTCAAAACCTGACAACTACATATACACCATTATAATTTCATGTTAAAAGCTTCTGTGACCTTTGAACTATTGACCTCAAAATGGAATGGCCTCTTAATCTTCTTCGATGTAAACATAAAACATTTTGCATGGCTGTAGGTCAAAGCATTCCCTAGATATTGTCTAGAAACAATTGGTCTACGGTCAAACCGACAAATGGACCAAAGGACAGATGCAAAGCAAAATAACCCCAAATCTTAAAAGAGGTCCTCTATTAAGTCTCAGTGTGAACAATCTAGCCTGTGATGAGTGGCTTATGACATGCAACCTGGTCTACTATCTCACAATATGTTTTGTTGTTATTTAACCTATTGTGATTATTTTGCTTTTGTTGTTGTCACATGATCTGTTCGTGGACAAGAAAAGATGCCATTGTAAAACATTTTTAAGGAGAACCCAAGATATTGGTTTACTGTTTATTATTTATGTGTGATACAACTGTATTGACATTTCATAAGCAAGCCTAGAGTCAATGATATTTTAAAAATTGGGAAATAAGAATAGAATTATATTTTGCAATTTACTTTATACTACACACAATGAGAAAAGTGTTCTGCGGTCAGACACATATCCCCCCCTCCCCCCCAACAGGGCTTTTAACTAGTGATCCCAATTTCAATAGGGTTCATCTACTGTCCAAGGCCAATGAGCATCTGAAGTATCAAGCAAATCAGTCAATTCATTGATGAGTTATTGATCAGAAACAATTTTCACACTTATTGTTACAGTGACCTTAACATTTGACCTAGTGACCCCAATTTTGACAGGGGTCATCTACTGTCCAAGGCCAATGCGCAAGGGTAGTATGAAGCAAATTGATCGATTTGTTGACGAATTATTGATCAAAAACGCTTTTCCCACTTATTGTGCCAGTGACCATGTCCTTTGACCTAGTGACCCCAATTTTGACAGGGGTCATCTACTGTCCAAGGCCAATGCGCAAGGGTAGTATGAAGCAAATTGATCGATTTGTTGACGAATTATTGATCAAAAACGCTTTTCCCACTTATTGTGCCAGTGACCATGTCCTTTGACCTAGTGACCCCAATTTTGAGAGGGGTCATCTACAGTCCAAGGATATTGCACATGACAAGTATCAAGCCAATCGGTGAATAAGCTGAAGTTATTGTTTAAAAAACTATTTCACACTTACTGCGTAACTTATTTCAATTGGGTTCATCTACTGTCCAAGGCCAATGTTCATGAAAAGTATCAAATAGGATAGTGACCTTGACCATTGACCTAGTAACCTCAATTTAGATCGGGGTCATTTACTGTCCAAGGCCAATGCACATATGAAGTATCAAGCTAATCAGCCAATTCGTTGACAAGTTATTGATCGGATACCACTTAATGTGATAGTGACCTTCACCTTTGAAGAAGTGGCCTCAATTTCAATAGAGGTCATTTACTGTTCAAGACCAATGCAAATGTGAAGAATCAATCCAATCGGTCAATTTGTTGACGAATTTTTGATCGGAAACGATTTTCACACTTAGTGTGATAGTGACTTTGACCTTTGACCTAGTGATTACAATTTCAATAGGGGTCATATACTGTCCAAGGCCAATGCAGAAGTGAAGTACATGTATCAAGCCAATCTGTTAATTTGTTGACGAGTTATTGATCGGAAACAATGTTCACACTACATGTAAGTGTGATAGTCACCTTGACCTTAAAGCCTTGACCAAAACCTTTAAGGTCACCTTGACCTTAGCTCTTAAAACCTTGAATAGACTGATTTGACTCTACCAAATGTTCTTGTTCGTTATTTGTCCTTTTTTATAATAGTATTTTATTTGTTTTTATTGCACATGTGATTAACAAAATAATCCAAATAAAACTGGTATTACTATAACATATAATTCTAAGTTCTTTCTGTATTCATGGTCTAAAATCAACTGTTCCAAAATACTGAAAATTGCTAAAAAATCTGATGTCAGTATTGTCTGTATTATTTCAAAAATATTGAAGGGAAAGACCGCCAATATTATTCATCACCAGAAATGTTGCACGTGTTGAATATTCAGCTCATTTGTTAAACAGAGAAACATTTAGTTAACATTCTAGTTAAACATTTGTTAAAACGCTGAATTACAACTTTTTAATATCTGTTTTGTACAATTGTTAAGTGTAAAATGTTGTATGTTCGGATTCTACAAATGCACAGTACGCAGGTGTAGAATTGCACTTTGTTATTGAAGTACATTTACCGTTTGCTAAACTTCAACAGGTTTAAAGGTTTAAATACACACATGTAACTTCATAAACTACAGATCTGAAAATGAAGATATCGCATATATAAAGTCTACATCTTAATATACCTTATATTGTTAATCATAATAATGAATAAAAGATCATAGATCTATCTGAAAGTAGTCGATGAAAAACTACATTAGCATCTTGAATATTTTTAAAGTTGTACGATCCGTATTAGTAATCTGCTACAAGTCAGCATCTAACAAGTTTACACTATACCATTGTACAGAACTCAAGTCGACGAATCACAATTCAACATTTTACAACGCATTGTCATACTACGATGCAACTGATGTTAGGGTACAAATTGTCGTTAGTAGTAGCCTCTATTATTGTGGACGATTCTAGATTAAGGTAAGGATTTATTAAAATATATCATTATCATCATTGTTATATTCATGGATACAGATGGGTGTTACACGCATTGGATTACTCAATAAGTGGTTCTCAATCACCTGCGTGCTGTAAACAATTTACTTTGTAACACAATGTAAATAAACAATGCATCTGCAATTTACTTTTTTTTTCATTACCGTTTTAGGTTTAAACATCTGATTTGACATGGAAGTCTGACCCCACTATCTATTGAACACAGACAAGACTCAGAATGGTTACGTTTAACTAATTTGTTATGGATTAACATTCCCATTTAATGGGAATGCCCAATATATTTTCAGCATCTAACCTAGTTCAAATGTGTTCTCTCTTATCAAAGACGTACAGTATAGACTTGGCTTTCCTCTTTCATGAGAGTACAAGGAATCACAGGACAGCGATTTTGTGTTGAACATTACTTCAAAGAGGAATCCTGTATTGATCCCCTTTTTAATGTTTATTTTAAGAAATGAAACTGTTTGGCATCTGTGTGATATTTTGTTATAATTATAATGATTTGTTATGGTTAGATTATAGTAAATTATTTGAGGTTGATTGTGAAACAAGTTCATTCCTGAAATCCATCACCACAGGGGTCTTATTTCATTTTGAGAAGAAGCCAGTGCTTTCCTGCATAGTGGTGGGCGTTAACCTCAGGTAGCCACTGGTACAGTTTTTGTACGTCTTTGGTAGGATGCGGCAAGGGATTGAACCCACAACATCATGCACTCGAGGCGAACGCTCTACCACTGAGCTGTCGAGGCAGTTTTAAACTGTGGTTGCTTTGTTATAACAATTGTTATCAATATGACAGATACTAGACATGTACATTTCCTCAAAATTACCTTAATATTGTTTCAGATCGAAGCTATCCCCTGCAAATCAATGCTCCAGATTGGATCCTGGATGTGAAGAAACTTTTAGAAATAGACTGAATAGGGATATCGGTTTGCTGAAATCCTGTACATACCAATCTTTGCATGATCTAAGACATAAACTTGAATGCATAGCCTCTGCAGCTGCACGTTTACTATCAAATAGTACTGCAGCCAGTGTTGAATATGATTTATTGACAAGATTTGTGGGTTTTGTTGTACAATCATTAGATTATCTTGAAAATACAGCAATTAGTGAGGGAGAAGCTGAAAACAGGCTATGCACAGTGCAGACCACATGTGGACACGGGCTTGTGGGATACACAGTGCAGACCACATGTGGACACGGGCTTGTGGGATACACAGTGCAGACCACATGTGGACACGGGCTTGTGGGATACACAGTGCAGACCACATGTGGACACGGACTTGTGGGAAGGCCTGCATATGCACAGTGCAGACCACATGTGGACACGGGCTTGTGGGATACACAGTGCAGACCACATGTGGACACGGGCTTGTGGGATACACAGTGCAGACCACATGTGGACACGGGCTTGTGGGATACACAGTGCAGACCACATGTGGACACGGGCTTGTGGGATACACAGTGCAGACCACATGTGGACACGGGCTTGTGGGATACACAGTGCAGACCACATGTGGACACGGGCTTGTGGGATACACAGTGCAGACCACATGTGGACACGGGCTTGTGGGATACACAGTGCAGACCACATGTGGACACGGGCTTGTGGGGAGGCCTCCATATGAACAGTTAAACTTTTTAGCAGAACAGGGTTTCACAGCAGCCCAGATGGGGGAGATAACTGGGACCAACACTGTTAAGTTAAGCTTGGAACTTCATGTACATTTCCTTAATAATTTTCTTTCAAGTACAACTAATACACCTGCGCCTGCTATTAAATAAACATGTTTTACTCAGTGTTGACTTAGTGTTTCTTAAAAAAATATTATAATATAAAAAGACTTCAGTAATCATTTAATAAATACTTGAGACTCGCTCTGTAAAAAGGGGTTTTAAAGCATGTACATAGTGTTGTCCCAGATTAGGCTGTGAAGTCAAAACAGGCTTATCAGGTGCGATACTTTCTGCCTTAACTAACTCTTGGCTCATATAAAAATACGATAACAGCGGAAAGTGTCTACCTGATTAGTTTGGACTGAACAGCCAATCTGGTAAAACAATTTACACAGATGGTCTACCTAATTAGTGTGGACTGAACAGGCAATCTGGTAAAACAATTTACACAGATGGTCTACCTAATTAGTGTGGACTGAACAGGCAATCTGGTAAAACAATTTACACAGATGGTCTACCTGATTAGTGTGGACTGAACAGGCAATATGGTAAAACAATTTACACAGATGGTCTACCTGATTAGTGTGGACTGAACAGCCAATCTGGTAAAACAATTTACACAGATGATCTACCTGATTAGTGTGGGCTGAACAGCCAATCTGGTAAAACAATTTACACAGATGGTCTACCTGATCAGTGTGGACTGAACAGCCAATCTGGTAAAACAATTTACACAGATGGTCTACCTGATTAGTGTGGACTGAACAGCCAATCTGGTAAAACAATTTACACAGATGGTCTACCTGATAAGTGTGGACTGGACAGCCAATCTGGTAAAACAATTTACACAGATGGTCTACCTGATTAGTGTGGACTGAACAGCCAATCTGGTAAAACAATTTACACAGATGGTCTACCTGATTAGTGTGGACTGGACAGCCAATCTGGTAAAACAATTTACACAGATGGTCTACCTGATTAGTGTGGACTGAACAGCCAATCTGGTATCAATATTACACAGATGGTCTACCTGATTAGTGTGGACTGAACAGCCAATCTGGTAAAACAATTTACACAGATGGTCTACCTGATTAGTGTGGACTGGACAGCCAATCTGGTAAAACAATTTACACAGATGGTCTACCTGATTAGTGTGGACTGAACAGCCAATCTGGTATCAATATTACACAGATGCATTAAGCCCTATTTTCCCAGAGCAAGGCTCAACTTATTAGAGTATAGACGTCTAAATGCTATTTAACTTTTGATTCATGATACAGTAACATGTAATCATTTATGATTTGTCCATTTTAAATGATGCATATTTATTGTACTGGGTTGAACGAAACTTATTTTAATAATATGTTCACTCAACATTCTTGCAATTATGTTTTGCTGTGTTACAGAATTATGTCATAATAAATAAAATTTTAACTACTAGATTCTCTTTTCTTCATGTGATTTATTTATATATTTTTAACCAGAACAACAACAAAATCCATAACATAATGAATGCAATATATAATAATTTATATTCATGGAACAAAACTATGATAAAATTCATAATCAAGGACACAATTTTCAAAAAAAATTTATATCAAATTATTTCCAAGTTCCATTAATTGTTTCTCTATAAATAAACAACACTTGTTTCATCTATATGTAAAACTAGCACAATTAATGGTTGTTAATAGACTGATAAACAATGGAAAAGGTTACATAATCTACAGATTATAGAGCATTGTGATTTGATTTCATTGTGTATGAAATAAGAACCAATATAACAATATAAGAACCAATATAATAATTATGATGTGCAGCTCGCACTCAACACTGACTTCCGCAGATAATACCTAAAACAGTCAACAAGTCCTGTTCATGTTATTGACTCTTGATGAAAAATCTGGAAAATGCATAGCCCAATGTTTATGCAGATATTATCAGGACATTGTTTTCACCAATTATTCTGGTTCTGAGTGACCTATGATCAAATACTTTGTATCCTTTATTGTAATGACAAAATGATTGAATCACCATATTTCATCTCATGTTTCCAATAAAAAAATACCTTACACACTTTAAACTAAATTTTTTTTTCAAGGCATCTCATGTCGCTTGAACTCGAAGTTCACGAGTATTTTTACACTGATATTTCAGTGCTTTTTGTTTAAAAGCAGTTCGCGTATTAAAATTTAATAGATTGTATAAAATTAGTATGTATTAGCACAAGTATTATGTTATGACGACAGTACCATGAGGGAACACAGTTGGTCATGCCTCCACACTCAGTGACTGACACAAATAAATTCAAGCATTATTTCAAATAATAAGGTCATCTACTGACAGTAAAAAAACAATAGCCAGGGTTAAATATATCCCATAAAACCATGCTGCCAAATTCATTAAATATATACCAATGCATAGTCAGCTATCATTTATTTCAGCTATGACAAGTTTTTATTTCATGATGATGTTATGTCAGTTTAAACAACATACAGTATGTACCAATTTCTATGAGTTATCTCCTCCTTCACTATTTAAGCACTAGAACCTTGAAACTTACACACATGGTAGCTATGAGCATATGTGCGATGGTGATGGCGACAGAATTTTGATCTGACCCTTGGGTCAAAAGTTATGGGCGTTGTGGTGGGGCCGTCAGAGATTTTCCTGCGACCGCTATTCGAAAACGGCTTATAACTACTATGGCCCTTCAGATATTGCTTTCATATTTGGTATGCATATGTATCTTAGGACAACAACTTTTTATGCGCATAAATTTTTTTTACTCCTGTGACCTTGACTTTAACTTGAGGTCAGTTTTCAGATTTCGAAATCTGCTACCGCGATTCAAAAAGGCTTATAACTAATGTGTCCCTTCAGATATTGCTTTCATATTTGAAGTGCATGTGTTTCTGAACAACACCTTTAAATGCGCATTCATTTGTTTACCCATGTGACCTTGACCTTGAACTTGAGGTCAGCATTCAGGTTTCCAAATCTGCGACTGCGATTCGAAAAAGGCTCATACCAACTGTGTCCCTTCAGATATTGCTTTCATATTTGGTACGCATGTGTATCTTGACAACACCTTTCTATGCGCATGAAATTTTTAAACTTGGGGTCCGAGTTAAGGTTTCAAAATCTGCGACCGCGATTCAAAAAAAGCTCATAACATTTGTGTCACTTAAGATATTGCTTTCATATTTGGTACACATGTGTATCTAGACAAGACCTTTCTATGCCCATAAAATTGTTGACCATGTGACCTTGACCTTAAATGTAGGGTCCGGTTTAGATTTTGAAATCGATTATGTGCTTATCTGTGCCGTCTGTCCGTCCGTCCTGGCCACTATCTCCTACTACACTATTAGCACTAGAACCTTGAAACTTACACACATGGACTAAGCTATGAGCATATGTGCGACTGTGCACTATTTGGAATTTTGATCTGACCCCTGGGCCAAAAGTGAAGGGGTTTGGGGTCGAGCCGGATCAGAGATGTTAACTCATTTTTTTAGGTTATTTTACATTAACTTCTCCATTTCCTGACCAATTAACTTCAAATTGATACTGAACATCTCTTATGACAATACAGTCAGACATGATGTGATATCACACAGTAAAATGTGTATCTACTAACAATACTATGGGATTAAATATACGTACACTTCATGACAAACTTTTCATGCGGTGGATATGAGACTTTTAAATGAAAAACAACTAGAAATGGCGTGGCAGAGGCCGACGCGTATCCCCACACCACATGTTTGACCCAGGGGCACCCCAGGGTTGGTAAGGGGCTGTGCATAGTTTAGATTGACTGTATTGTCATAAGAGATGTTCAGTATGAATTTGAAGTTAATTGGTCAGGAAATGGAAAAGTTAATGTAAAATAACCTAAACAAAAAAGAGTAATATATGATGTGGCTTATAATGAATGTATTTCTACATCATCAAAACATTTTATATTTGATAAAGATGCATTTTTCTTTAACACATTCAAAAAACACTGTTAGATCCCAGTCATGCAAAAGTTGGTCTAATAGCATATTTGAACAGCGTAGCTCATGCCCAGCCAGCGCACTTGTGCAGACTGGTCAGGGGCTACACTTTCCGCTATAAAAGGCACTCAAGATTTCGTGATATTTCCTGAGTTTCCTCCACATAATGCATATCCTGAAAAGACTGCTAGACTGGAGCTACACTAGCAGCATATTGCATAAGACCCATTTTGACAAGATGTCATTATTTAAAAATATATGAGTCTTGTAAATGGAACTTCAAACCACGATACTTTAAAAAAAAAAATTAAAGTCACACTATTATTAATAGAACAAGATGTGTTTGTGAAACACAATGTCCCCCTATATGACGTTTGACTTTGAAGGATGACCTTGACCTTGTGAAGGATGACCTTGACCTTCACCTTTCACCACTCAAAATGTGCAGCTCCATGAGATACACATGCATGCCAAATATCAAGTTGCTATCTTCAATATTGCAAAAGTATTCATAAAATAAGCGATTTGGGCCACATATATTTGACCTCTGACCTTTAAGGATGACCTTGACCTTCACCTTTCACCACTCAAAATGTGCAGCTCCATGAGATACACATGCATGCCAAATATCAAGTTGCTATCTTCAATATTGCAAAAGTATTTATAAAATAAGCGATTTGGGCCACATATATTTGACCTCTGACCTTGAAGGATGGCCTTGACCTTGACCTTTCACCACTCAAAATGTGCAGCTTCATGAGATGCACATGCACGCCAAATATGAAGTTGCTATCTTCAATATAGCAAAAGTTATTGCAAAATGTTAAAGTTGGCGCAAACCAACCAACAGACCAACCAACAGACCAACAGAAAGGGCAAAAACAATATGTTCCCCACTACTATAGTGGGGGACATAAAAATGGCAAATGTCGGTAGCCTATTCTGGTTAGCAGAAAAGATTTTCAGACAGGCTGACTGCGTGCGTCACAAATGTGTGGCTAGATAATAATGATGTTCTGGAGAATTATGTTAAAATCAGACAATGTAATAAATGGAGTGTATTCATTCTGGTTTGATGGCCAGGGCTCGAATTTAACTTTTTTTTCTACTTGCAAAACATTGCGAGCAGCTTTAATACCAACTTGCAAAATCAAAAACATTCTCGCAAATTTTCCTGGAAACATAATTTAATTTCGTTTTTTTATTCAACAGTTAACTTTGCTTTATCTTTCGTATTGTTATATCCATCTGTGGGCAAAAAGAAACTACAGTCAACTCTCGTTATCTCGACATCGGATATCTCGATATTCTCGATATGTCGAAGTAAGCTCAATGTCCAATTTTTTTCCCTTCTTTATCTATATAAATAAACATCGCTTATCTCTATTTTCGTTATGTCGAATAATTCGATATGTCGATATAAAATTTTGTCCCGAGTCCCGATTAAACATGTATTTACCGTGGTTTAGCTCGAAGTGCAAATAACTTTTTCAGTGTCAGCAAAAGGTGTGAAAAATTTTCTTTGATACTTCACCGTCCCGCTTCGCCCGGCTGCTCCCGATACTGTGCAGTAGGAAATTGATCCGTTAATTGCATCAATGATCACACGTGTGTAATGTCGTTAGCCATTAACACTTGAATAAGGCCTGTCAGTTAAAGTGTCACTTTAACATCAATTAACTGCAATTAATACACAGTCTGCCGAAAGGCCAAAAGACTAATTGTTTTTACAAACAACATTCCAAAATGCATTGAGTTATATTTTTGCGTATATACACCGTCGTTTACTCGACAGTTTAGAAAAGTTATAACTGCATGTGTTCATGCAATTCTGTAATACTTAAAACGTCATTTTAAGCATTTAAATAGTAAAATTAATCGTGCCTCGTAAAACGCGTATATATCAGCAAGAGAGTATTATGCCACACGATGACGGCTTTAGTTAGACCACTTAGCAGGTATTAAGATGTTAAAAACAAGGTAAATTTTCGTCTCATTTTTCTTTGAAAACGTCTAATCGGATATCTCGAACTCTCGTTATCTCGATATTTTTTCTTGTTCCCACCGACTTCGAGATAACGATAGTGGACTGTAGTTATTTTTCGCTTTGACGCCATGTCTGTTCAAGTTCAATGAACACATGTGAATTAGTCGACTGTTTAACATTCTTAGTACCAATACCATCCTCGTATCTGTACTATAAGTATACTAGTCTATATACAAGGTGCGCGCTTCAGCATACGGGTATTAGGATGTTCTTTGACCTATGGTTTAGCGTTCAGGACGTCAAACGCATTAAGCAATATTACTTTTTTTTTTTCACTATTTCTTTACTCGCAAAAAATTACTAGTGGCTTAAAACTTAACTCGCAATCGGTATTTTTTACTCGCATCTTGCGAGTGTGCGAGTGTTAATTTCGAGCCCTGATGGCATTATGCTAAGGTCATTTAAGATGAAAAACTTGGTTTAAAAGATGTCAAATACTGTAAACGTTTAAAAATTTGTTGGTATGAAATTTCGTGGTTTAATAAAAAAAACAACTAATTCGTTGATACGTAATTTAGTGGATTTAAAATTTTCGGGGAAGACTGACTGTCCTAATAATTTAACTTTTATTAAACTACCAGAGTAATAACGAAGCATAATCTGCTTATCTGTGTTGACCGAAAGACTTGAGGTTAATGTGCACTGAAGCATAAAAAAGTTGACGACAATTGTCCATAAAAGCGATAAAGCAGCGCACTTGTGGGTCCCCAGTTGCTAATTGCCATCAATGTTGATTTTACAATATTTGCAATCCTCAGTGCAATCTGTCCCCTAGTAGCAACAATTGAGTAGTAAGGTCCCCAAAATGCATGTGTGAAAACCGTTATGTCTCTTTTAACTTTAATTGGCATAAATTGACATATGTGATAAATCAGCAAACTGTTAATTTGAGGACACCACGTAATAGAGAACAATCGCTGATGTACAGTTTAAATAAGGTGCTTGATTTAACAAGTATTATTACCTAAACACTTATCAAGAAAACAACATATTGTTTTAACTAGCACATCTCAATCAAACAATGTCTCTTTCAAAATGGTTAAAAACGGGAACAGTTCAAAAAAATATCTCAATTAAACGACAACAAAAGCAAATGTCCGAAATGACATTCGGAAAAGACCGATTTCGGATTAAAAATGTATGAATAATCGCTGGTTCTTGGATTCGTAGTTCATCGGACCAATGAAATCCATGAAAATTCATACCACAGGAAATTTAATGGTTTTACAGTAAATTAATGTTTTGGTATTACCCACTACTGTCGAGGCTATGAGATAAATGCATACTGGGTGTACAGTAAATTACCTGCACTACACACTTCATAACAACCCATAGGGCACTTAAACCAATCACCTTCACTACTCTTTATAACAATCCACAGGGCCTTTTAACCAATCACCTGCACTACACTCTTCAAAACAATCCACAGGGCCCTTTAACCAATCACCTTCACTACTCTTTATAACAATCCACAGGGCCCTTTAACCAATCACCTGCACTACACTCTTCAAAACAATCCACAGGGCCCTTTAACCAATCACCTTCACTACTCTTTATAACAATCCATAGGGCCCTTTAACCAATCACCTGCATTACACTCTTCAAAACAATCCACAGGGCCCTTTAACCAATCACCTTCACTACTCTTTATAACACTCCACAGGGCCCTTTAACCAATCACCTTCACTACTCTTTATAACAATCCATAGGGCCCTTTAACCAGTCACCTTCACTACTCTTTATAACAATCCATAGGGCCCTTTAACCAATCACCTGCACTACACTCTTCAAAACAATCCACAGGGCCCTTTAACCAATCACCTTCACTACTCTTTATAACATTCCATAGGGCCCTTTAACCAATCACCTTCACTACTCTTTATAACAATCCACAGGGCTCTTAAACCAATCACATACACTACTCTTTATAGCAATCCATAGGACCATTTAAACCAAATCACCTGCACTACTGTTTATAACAACCCGTAGGGCCCTTAAACCAATCACATGCACTACTCTTCATAACAATCCATAGGGCCCTTAAACCAATCACATGCACTATTCTTTATAACAATCAATATGGCCCTTAAACCAATCACCTGCACTACTCTTTATAACAATCAATAGGGCCATTTAACCAATCACATGCACTACTTCCATAGGGACCTTAAACCAATCACCTGCACTACTCTTTAAAACAATCCATATGACCCTTTAACCAATCACATGCACTACTTCCATAAGGCCCTTAAACCAATCACCTGCGCTTCTCTTTACAACAATCAATAGGGCCCTTAAACAAATCACCTGCACTACTCTTTATAACAATCCATAGGGCCCTTAAACCAATCACCTGCACTACTTCCATAGGGCCCTTAAACCAATTGCCTGCACTACTCTTTATAACAATCAATATTGCCCTTAAACCAATCATTCCATAGGGCCCTTAAACCAATCACCTGCACTACTCTTTATAACAATCAATATTGCCCTTAAACCAATCACCTGCGCTACCCTTTATTACAAGCAATAGGGCCCTTAAACAAATCATCTGCACTACTTTTTATAACAAGCCATATGGCCCTTAAACCAATCACATGCACTATTCCATAGAGCCGTTAAACCAATCACCTGCGCTACTCTTTATAACAATCCATACGGCCCTTAAATCAATCACCTGCACTACTCTTTATAACAATCCATAGGGCCCTTAAACCAATCACCTGCACTACTCTTTATAACAATCCATACTAGGTCCCTTTAACCAATCACCGGCACGACTCTTTATGACAATCCATCGGTCCCTTAAACCAATCGCCTGCACTACTCTTTATAACAATCAATAGGGCCCTTAAACCAATCACATGCACTACTCTTTATAACAATTCATAGGGTCCTTGAGTCAATTACAGATCTGGCTACCATAACTTTAAATATCGCTTTTTATGATTTTTGACTGGCGAGACTTTAAAGTTATGGACCGACCCGATTAGGAAAGTCAACCAGAAATTTCTGGAAAGTTGACAGTTAACAAACACCGATACAAAACTGCTTTTAAATGCATTTATTGGCCCAAATAAACCACTTGATTGGAAAGATTGACATTTTTCACATTTAACTGACATATTCTTTCACAAAATACTATCTTGATCATTTAAAATTTATCTTTTCTGCTCTAACATATCGAGAAAAACAGCGATGTGACAGACATTCTTGAAATGCGAATCTCTCGAGATTTCACGCTCATATGACGTTATTTCTATTTTTAGTAACATACCATGTGCTCAAGTGTTTTCAAATTCAGAATGACATATCCCGGTATTTTAAATTATTCTTGCTTGTTTTGTAAACAAATTGTCGAGTAAATACAAACTCAAGGTAAAAAATATTGAACATTACCTGATTCACTTTGAAATCAGTCTTTTAAAGGGATCTTTTAACGTTTTAGTAAATTGACAAAATTGAAAAAAGTTGTTTCAGATTCGCACATTTTCGCTTTAGTTATGATATTTGTGAAGTAGTATTACTGAACATTTACCATGGTCTAATATAGCCATTATATGCATCTCTTGACGATTTTTAAACCTAAAAAGTATAAAGCGTTGCAACGCGAAACGATTGAATAATTTGGAGAGTTCTGTTGTTGTTGTTAAATTTTGTGACACTACGAAGATTGCTTTTATAAGGTATAAAATACTTCACCTGTGTATACTCTGCAGAATAGCCGAGAGGGTAAAAGCGTTTTTACTTCAGGACCGCGGCAGGACGCCAGGGGTCACTGGTTCGAAACCTGCTCCAGGCAAAGTTTTTTTCTTTTTTTAATTTTATTATTTATTTATTACTGCAGCTTTTACGATCAAATGTTTACATTTATCAATAGAAAGCATTTAATGAATAACTTCAGAACATGCCAAAATCTGTGAAAAGGCCCCTTTGATCCACCAGACGTATGTTGTTAATCACAAATAATAGATTTCCGAAAACAAAAGTAATGTTTACAATTTCAGCAAAAAATGTCAAGGTTGATCTGAGAGTAACCAAATGAAAACTCTTAACGTGACAATTAAAGCAACAATGGCGTCAAAATTGAGAATTTCAGTCTGATGAGAATTATTTTCATCTATTGTTAGATGCATTTGAAACACTTGAACCTTAAAATATGCCCTTATGCAGT
The DNA here is from genome assembly GCF_020536995.1 of Dreissena polymorpha. Classification (NCBI taxonomy): domain Eukaryota; kingdom Metazoa; phylum Mollusca; class Bivalvia; order Myida; family Dreissenidae; genus Dreissena; species Dreissena polymorpha. Next base: position 55,029,057 of record NC_068355.1, on the reverse strand, counting down.
AATTTATATTCATTCACAAATATATGTAGAAATATATCCAAGAAAATGAACTGTCTTTGATTTATGGCGTGACATAAATATGTTACGACTCTGGCTGACTTTTGATATGGGGTTCGCTTCAGCATACAGGTATGTCAATACTATATAAACTGTATGCTGAAGTTTCTTTAGCTATTCCCTGTACTACTTTTTATAACAATTCATAGGGCCCTTAAACCAATTACCTGCACTATTCAACAATCCATAGGATCCTTAACCCTTTCCTTGACAGCTATTTAGCCAATATAAGCCTCTCCAGTTACCAGAAGACCTAGCTGCCTGCTTACCTGTGGCTGATAGCCATCTTATCAATATCAGTACCCCATCTTTACAGGCATTATTGGAAAAACGCTGTTTTATGACCCTCATTGCTTTTGAACCTGATATTCTCATAAAAATTGAAATATAATTGAAAAATACTCAATATAAAAGTTTTAGCTAATAAAATTTCCTTTCCTGTGGTGTAAACTGTATGTTTCTACCTTAATTTATTGGTCAGTTATAGTCATGCAAAGTTGACCGTTGTGTGTTTTACTGCGTTTCAATGCAAATCTACCTCTTTGGAAACGCAACTCTCATTGCCTTTTAACCTGATTTTCTCATAAAAGTTGAAATATTATTGAAAAACACTCCATATGAAAGTTTTAGCTAATAACATTTCCTTTCCTGTGGTGTAAACTCATGTTTCTACATTATTTTATTCATCAGTTATAGTCATGTAAAGTTGACTGTTGTGTGTTTTACTGGGTTTAAATGCAAATCTCTTTCCAGCTCATATAGAAACTTTGCGAAGTAGGTGTGTTGAATCAAATACAAAATTATAGTTTGGAATATTTTTTTTTTCTTACTTTCCAAACTGCAATTCTTCTTTCTTGAAGATTATTTTATTTTATAAATTCATTCTGCAAGCCTCAAAATTCATGCAAATTCTTATAAATAACTATAGAAAAACACAGAGTTTCTCAAACAACTTCATTCATTTTCAAAATCAATTGTATTATTTCTTATAAAATTCTTACAATACTTGGTATTTCTATTACATTAATTCACCAAATGATTTATAAACATATATAGATACCGGTAACAATTTAATTGGATGTTGCATAATGTGCCATGAATATTCATATAATCAATTTGCATTTTGCATTTTATTACCGATCGACATCCAGCAATGTCCGCGTCTTCAATAAGTCTTCAGTTCCTGTATTTATTTGCAAAATTCCAATTTTAGGTGGCTACATTTATTATCAAATACTCCAGTTTATAATCTGATCGCCGACATATAACTTTATAACCCAGAAGTCGCCGACAAACCCGTGTATTCGTGTACAAAATTACAAAACGCCGAGGTAACATTGCACGAGCGCCAACGTCATCGGAAGACTACTGCTGCGTCCGGTAAACATGTTTATTCAAAGTGTCTAGAACCCGTGTTTCTTATCCCTAAATGTTAGATTAGCACGTGCGCTATTAATAATTATGTTGGTCAGTGCAACGGCATATTGAAGACCGCCGACTGCGTCTTTGTTTTATTGCCCAATCAAGCACCGATAATCCAATATCCTGTGTATTACCAAACACAAACTTTAGATAAGCACGTGTCTTTGTAAAAACATTTGCGTGTACATGCCATTAAACATATCGATGTAATTCTCGTATATGATTTCGGAAACAAACATTTACGATATAATGGAATCAAACAACAATAAGAATGAAATTGATTTACACCCAAATCATATTATATCCCTATGGAACGTGTTTATTTTTCAGGCATTTTTAACGACTTATTAATACGTTTTCGGAAAATGTCCAAATTAAATACGGTTCCAGAATAGCAGTTATTTTAGGACATTACGAAATGCCCGAAGCGCGCACATCCCGGAACGTGATTTACGCATGTCAAATGGTAAACCCTCGTCTTGATTGGTCGCCAATTGCATCATAACTTTAAATAGCAACATTACCGGATGTTTACTTGACATTTTAGAAAAATGATGAACGTAGGTGTATATGCATTTCTGTTACACTTAAACTTCATTTTAAGCATTTAAATAGCAAATTAAATCGTGCCATGGAAAAACGCGTATATGTCAGGTAATAGATAGGGTAGTAGAAATGCGTAGATAACAGGGAATGGATACAGGCGTAGATGCGCGTATTTGACAGGGAATCGATAGGGTCGTAGAAACGCGTACCTGTCAAGGAAAGGGTTAAAGAAATCAACTGCATTATTCTTTATAACGATCCATAGGGCCCTTAAACCAGAAAGTCAGTTTTTCTAAGTAATCTAGGTAATCATAAGTAGTTTCTTGACAGCTTTAATTTCTTATTGCAGCTGAATAGAGATTTATTAAATATGTGAAAAATAAACTCTAGAAAAGATTTCTAGTTCACCTAAATGTAGTCTTTTCAGAAGGCTTTTGACCAATTGCTTATGCAGTGTGACAGGTTTTGCAGCGATTATTGAGCTCACTATTTGTGTTGAATGCACTTTGTTTTACAAGTTAAAACAAGTTATGTGTTTTTTAGAAACACTATGTCCCCTTTTGCTCTGCTTTGAAGCTATATATTTGATCTTTGACCTTGAAGGACGACCTTGACTTTGACCTTTCACAACTCAAAATGTGCAGCTCCATGAGATACACATGCATGCCAAATATCAAGTTGCTATCTTCAATATTGCAAAATTAATTGCAAATGTTAAAATTTGACCAAACAAACAAGCAAACAAATCGACAGACAGGGCAAAAACAATAGTGGTGGGGGACATAAAAATACAATCAGAAATCAAACATGAGATCTACTTTGGACAAAGAAATCAATGGTTAATACAAATCTATTCTATAATTACTCCAAGCTAAAAGACCTCCCTTACCTGAGCAATGATAAGATACTAAAATTCAGTTATGTAATGTTTGAGTTGAAACCCACTTTCAAATCTCTTGTTTTTCTGATGCATGGTTATTAAGGGCACAGCTAGGCTAATGCCATTACAGAAAAAATTAAACTCAAATGAATAAGAACTTCTAAACAATCTTTATTTTTGAAGAGTGTAACACATGCTTCACAAGTATATGTGGAGAGACAGGGTTCGACATTAACTTTTTTACAGCAAGACCATCGGACCAGCTCCTCTTAAAATCTACTAGCCCGAATCTGATGTATACTAGACCATAAATGACATTGCAAATAAACACAATTGTGTCATGTAACTGTTTAATCAGGATTTATCAGTAAAAAATCAGTGAACACCAGAAAGTTATTTTGATGCATAGAGTAAACAGTTTTTGCTTTTCTTCGTCAAGTTCAAACCATGGAAACTCAATTTTCCATTTAGGATAAAATTGACGTTTTCTTTTTTTTATATTCAAGTTTCCTGTCAGTTTTACCGACGGATTCTTCTTTTTTTACTGATTTTTCGGACGAAAATCCGAACTTGAACAAAGCCATTCTTTAAATTACATTCTTTCGTCTGCTACGCCAAAATATTTGCATTGACGAAACCGATTTTCGATAGAAGTCGTAAAAACATGCTGAAAAGGTTTACGACACTGCAGAAAATCATTAATATTCATGACAACTTGACCAATGGAAAAAGCAATTTCTGCTGGAAGCCCTCCTTTGCGTCTAAAAATAGCGATGAATCATGTGAATGCTCCGTGTTTATTTATATACGCTAGTTTTGTTCTGATGTAAATAACGGATACGAGAGTAATTTTACACATTAAGAAAAAAGGTTTTCACAGCAGTTAGTAATAGTTCTATTAATCAGTATAGATGTTTTCATGTTCGACCAGTCGGACAAGCTAGCCCGCAGTTTAACTAGCCCGACCACCGATCTTACTAGACAATGTCTGTCGGACGTGCCTTAGTGTCGAACCCTGAGAGAGCGAGAGGGGGGTCATTTTTACCCCAGAGGTAAGAAAGTCAATATTGTTTGCATAGATCAATATCCATGTGAAGCATAATGAAACAACACCCGCATGTGGTCCAGAAGTGTCAGAGCATCATTGTAGCAAATGATCTCAAGCAGCAATTTGCAAAATTTCTAATTAATGCTATAAATAATTTCTAAGAATTAAAATGAAAGTGTAGTCTTAAAATAACATACATGTAGTATATCATACTTTTCACAACAATTTCAGGACGAAAATGTGTTTGTTAAAATACCATAAATCAAAGTTGACAAATTTACAATTCCTAATTCTCATTTAAATTAGGTTATTGATATTTAATAACTGATTAGTGGCAAATTGTTTCAAAAATACCTGTGATCATTGAAGGCACACTTTGTGCAGCACAGCTGACTGTGGTCATCACATAACATTTCAATTTTGTCATCCTTGTGTGCTTCACACTTCAATAGAAATTCCCCAACCTCTTTCGAAACTGGCCATTCTTTCATGTCATTCCTTCCATATGCTGAATGTTTTCTAAACCACTTATCATGCAACTGAATACATTTCCCACAATAAAGTTTCAAACATGTTTTGCAGTAAAAATCTGCATATGCTTGCTCTTTGCATGACGAACAAATAAAATCCTTAACCTCATCAGAGCCTTTGGCATGAGAAGACGTAGACAAGTCCGCCATTTTGATAATTGACATTTTAAGCAAAAAAAACGTTCAGGAAATTTCTTAATTTCACAGTAAAAAAATACGAATAACTAGTTCAGAAAAGACATAATTTAAATCTTTTATTAAAAAGTCAAGCAATCACAAAATATGTACTGAACAAAAATCCAGTTTAACCTAAAATGGTTAAGCCATCAAGTATTTTGAACTGAACAGAAACCAAATAAACTGTCAAATGACAATCAATTGTAAGCAGTAAACAGTGTTACTATGTAAACTGTTATGGGACTATTGGGTCACATGGGTATTGAATATATTACATTTCCATTGGTGGCAAAGATGATACCGATTTGGAAATAAGATCATGTTTAACAGATAGATAGGCCAGACTCAAAATGCAGTGAGTTTAAATGCATATTGATAAATGGACAGACATTTAACAATGTATGAGGCATGTAGTTAGTGAAGGCCAACATCACAAATATTGTACAATATTTTCTATCATGAACATGTTCTCTGATTACATCACAAATATTGTTCAATATTTTCTAACATTAACAGGTTCTCTAGTTTTTGTGTGCAAACTAATATTATGATACCAGATCATGTGACCTTGCCCTTAAACTTTATATGTTTATTACTTTCCACCAAAGAAATCACTAAACCTTGTGACACTGACCTTTGACATGTTGACCTAAACATTAACAAGTGCATTCAGGTTTTCACTAATAACCAACATACCAATTTGCAAGATTGTACACCAATGCGTTCACCAGATATAAGCAGAACAAAAATAGTCTACATACCGACCATAGACAGACCAACCCATGATGGGCATGTGCACAGCATTAATGTATACAAACCAATTATTCGAAGGGAAACTTAAGGTCCATTGGTCATTTTCGGCTCGGGTACTAATAAAATTTACCCCGGATGCTCCTTAGTATACTAAAATGTACCCCGGGTACGGAAACTATACTGAAACATAACCTAACGCTAAATTGGTCTTTGTCAGCTTTTTTCAAATTAATTATATTCATATTTATGTCAATATTCTGTAAAATGACCTTTATATTATCGAAACTCCTGCTCAAAAAGCATTTTGACGACATTGGATTTTAGGCGGGAATGCATCTCGGGTCAGTCTCAATTGACCGGATACGTGTTAGTATATTTTCGGTACGCGGGGTACATTTAAGTATTATTAAGAGTACCCAGGGTACATGTAAGTAGTACCCGAGCTGACAATGACAAATCAAGCGAAACTTAAGTACATATAGAGGAACTTTACAACATTGATTTTAAAAGTTTTGTAAGATTTAAATTTAAATTAAAGTAATTCAAGAATGCCAATATCATAACTACTATTTCACACAAATCTGGCATGCAAAGTGCACAAAAAGTAATAAAAATAATATGTTGATAAATTTCCAATGCTTATTGGAATGGTTTAAATAAACCATGCATTGGCTAATTTGCTTAAATATCATATTAAAAATTCATCAGCTTAAAGGATACATAATACAAATAAATGGTTGTGGATTTTTGAGCATGTCTTATTTCACACAAAGGAATTTTCTTTAGGGAGAATCTCTTTTGCTGAGCTATTTAAAATTTTGTGCGGAATATTGATAAGTTTTAAAACATCATAGAAACTTTTAAAATTGTTTAAGAACTAAAGGATTACAGTTGCTTAAAGGGGTATAACAACAATATTTTCCACTTACCATAAAAATTATTTAAGCAATACATATTCTCTTTTTTCAAGCAGACATTTATAAAGGAACATTGTTATATTTATTTATTTTTTTAAACAAGAGGGCAAAGAATGGCATTGATCGCTCACCTGTGTAATGGGGCATGGCCAAATTTTACCCCAGGGGCATGTTTTGAACAGTTTTTTATCAAGGACCAAAAAAAATATCTGACATCACATACCACATTATATGTGTGTGCTTTGTGTTTGTTAACTCTTTCACTGCTGGAACCGAATTTTGAAGGACTTTGCAAACAGGTTGGATCCAGATGAGACGCCACAAAATGTGGCGTCTCATCAGTATTCAAACTGTTTGCTATTCTGATAGTATTCTTTGAAAAAATCGAAGAAAATGCTAATTTTAGAAATTCTGCAGACGACATTTTAGCAGATGACAAATTTACCAGCATGCAAAGGGTTAAGTTGTTATGCTTCGATATACATGTACATTATGAAATATTTCAGTGTAAACAACTACAGACATGGTCAATTTGAACCCTAAATAATGATTTAATCAAACTAAGTACAGGAACACTATATGATGTTACATGCCAAATATTACACCTCTCACTAATGGCTTGTAGAGATGATTTTAAAAATAATTCAACTACATGTATGTAGGTCTATAACAATGATGCGACAATGAAGCATTTCCACTTCAGAAACCTGGGGAAAATATCTAGAACAGTCTTTTTAGTGGAACACATTTGGATTTCACATACAAAATATCAACGCTGTAGACATAGTGGTTTAAAAGAAGAAGTTATTATACTAAATAAATCCATACACAAAATGTGATTCTTGGGGAATGGTCAATTTTTTTTACCAAGGGCTCCATTGAACATGAAGCCTTTAAATTTTGAATCTAATTAGAATGGCCTGATTTAAATTAAATTTTACTTTCTGAGGGACTACACATGCGTCAAAATACGTATCTATTTGGTAAAGGGTTAATTGTATTCTACATGTTCATTTATTTAGGGTGATTTCATTTGCAGTTTCACACATGCTATGCTTTTCTTGTATGTGTTAATCACAGTACAAAGACTTTTTATACTAAACTGATAAATTCAATACAATATTGTAGTTATCTTAGCTTGAGATAAATATTTAACGTCAACAATCTGAACTAATATGTTTCTACGATTATGAGGACAATACGCCAAAATGTCCTGTGGATGTTCAAACAGTTTACCTGTTTATTCATGTCAGGTCGTTTAACCAGGAGATCATTTATAAAGTTGAAGTGAATGTAAGATAATTTAAATAGTATCAGACTTTATCTATTAGTTTTCCATTTATAGAACATGGGGTGATTAAACTATTTGTACTTTGCCCTTACATATGACATACCGATAAAGGTTGCACAATTTTAGTACAAAAAGCAGTTAATATTATTATACATGTGTATCAAAGCTTTGGGTTGATTTGTATGACACACTGGGCACACTGACACCTATACTAAAATAGAACACACTTAGTAATTCTTACAAATTCAATTATTATATATCGTCAAAATATTGACTGAAACATGACCGCAATATTTTTTGCTCACATTCATGTTACCGGTAAACATACTATTAAGTTTGTTTTATGTTTTGCTGAATAAAACACACTGCATTAACCATTTAACAATACTTTGTGGTGAAAATAGTAATGCAATGTCATTGACAGGAATGTATGTGTGAATAACGACTTAGCTAAATGAAATCCTGTACGTGAGCATACGATTATGAAGTTAAGTTCTGTAATGTTTGAATTGAAATCCAGTTTGTTTTGAAGGGTGATTATAAAGGACACAGGCTAACCCCGGCTGCGAAAGTCAGAAAATGTATTTATTTTTTTTAGAGGTCAAAGTGACCTTGACCTTTTACCTAGTGACCCAAAATGGGTGTGGCTTGTAGAATGCATCAAGGTACATCTTCATATGAATTTTTCAAAGTTGAAGGTGGAAGCAATGTGATGTTAGAGGCAAAGTTAAAGTTTTATATTAGAGGTCTCAGTGACCTTGACCTTTGACCTAGTGACCCAAAAATGGATGTGGCGTTTAGAAGTCATCAAGGTGCATGTACATATGAAGTTTCAAAGTTGTAGGTGGAACCACTATGTTGTTAAAGGCAAAGTTAAAGTTTTATATTACAGTGATTATTTTTCATGTTAGAAAAATATCTGCGTCTAAAAAAGCGCATTTATTCTGAAGAAAGACAAAATCGGAAAGATACTTGTCAATACTTAACACGGCCCGAATTTTATCCGCATTTTATCGGAGCGCAAAAGGTGATTTCTACTGTAACACCGGCTATATGTGTACTACGTCATACTATGTAATTCGTATCTGAATTTCATAATGGTTCTCTGCTTTGTGCGTGAACTATAAGGTTGAATAAGACGACATTGTACCATCCAAACGTTCGCATCCGCTTTCACTTTCTGAACTGTCAATATGCCACCCCAAATAATTAAAACCCTGTCAAAATCAATTAACTTTGAAGGCTGCATTTGGAATTGCCGAAAGTAATAAACATGTAGCATCATCCGAGATCGTCATCGAGGCAAGTACATCTACTATTTCGAACAAGTTTTTGCCTAAATGCCTCTCAGGGGTTTTTCAGCACTGTCTGCGCCTCCGGACAACGGAGGCACTCCCAAAGCAAACGGACCCGATCCCAAACCGAAATTATAAAAAAAATCCCAATTTCCAAAAAAAAAAAAAAAAAAAAAAAAAAATTTTTTTTTTTTTTTTTTTTTTTTTTAAGAATGAAATGTCTTATAACTTGTGTGACTAACCAGTGTTTGTTTTGGTCAAAAATATTTGCTATAAGGTTTTGACTGTTCAGTTCTTATCACAGAGTGTAACTGTAACTGAAAAACAAAACTGCAGTACTTATGAATTAACATTGAACATGCCCAATATTGCATCTGTTTACATAAAGAAGACAAAATAACCAAATAAAAACAAATTTATTTGTTAAACCACTGAATTATTTAAGCATGATTAATTCACAATTTTTTCCCAAATGAGCCGTTTCATCGAAGCAAAAATTCCCAAAATGACCAATTTTGTCGATAAAAAATTCCCAATTTGGTCAGACTCCTTTTCCCAAAATAGGCAGAAAAACCCCTGCCTCTTTTCAAAGAATTGAACTCGGAACTCAGTGTTAATCTTATGTGTTTTTAGTTATAACTAACTCAGAACTCAGTGTTAATGTTATGTGTTTTTAGTTATAACAAACTCGGAACTCTGCAGTGTTAATGTTATGTGTTTTTAGTTATAACATTTACTTTTAGAAATTAAAATGTTTATGAATCATTAAAAATTCGTTGATGTTTCAAGTTTTTTATTAATTATTTAAAAACCAAAAAAGATCATTGTTTTTGGAAAAAGCTCATTGTTTCAGCACATGTGAACTTTTAAAACTCATTGGTTAAAAATGAAAAATTATCACTGTAATAGAGGTCACAGTGTGGTGTGTAGAACTCATCACGGTGCATGTACATATGAAGTTTCAAAGTTGTAGGTGGAAGCACTTTAATTTAAGAGCTTATGTATAGGATTTAGCATGACGCCCGGACGGCGGACAAGGAGGAGGCTATGACAATACCTCGGGTTTTCTCCAAAAATAGCCGAGCTAAAAATTTGGGGGGGGGGATATAGGGGGGGTTGAGAGGGGGTTATAGGTGGGGGTGTTGTCATTTATTAGATGATTTTTAAAAAATAAAAAAAAAATGAAAAAATGGGGGGGGATTTGGGGGGGGGGGGGGGGGGCGTGGAGGATGGTTTGGGCAGAGTCTATTGTGGTATGTCAGGTAAGTGTAGTTTTGTCATGGTATGAATCAAGGCTGGTCATAAATAAAGAAATTATGGTAATTTTAGCAAAATTTAATACATGGACCTTGAGAGTCAATGTCATTCAAAGGTCAAGGTCAAATTCAATTTGCCAGGTACAGAACCCTAATGATACTAAGAAAGTATTTGAAGTTTGAAAGCAAAAGCCTTGATGCTTGAGATGTAAAGTGGATCTAACCTCAAAATTTAACCAAATATTCAAAGTTACTAAGTCAAAAAAGGGCAATAATGCCCCCAAAAATGCCTGTCAGAGTTACATAACTTTGCCTGCACAATCCGCTTATGATAGTTAGTAAATGTTGCAAGTATGTAAGCAATAGCTTTGATACTTAAGGAATAAAGTGGATCTAAACACAAAACTTAACCAAATTTTCAATTTTGTAAGTATAAAAGGGGTCAGAATTCTGTGAAAATGCCAGTCAGTTCAAACTCACAAAAACCAAAATACCAAAACTCACAAAAAAAAACAACTTACCAAAACCCACATATGTGAGTTTTTTCTGTGTTTTACTTAGTTTTAACCAATTGGGTAAAAAGACCCACCAAAACTCACAACAAGGGACAAAATTGTCACAAAACCAGGTTTTCATTGTGAAAAAAAAATCTGATAAAGGGAGAAAACTCAAACTGAACTTTTGAAATGAACAAACAAAATTAACTCCCTTTGTAAGTTTGTTTTTAAAAAATATATATTTTTAGTCGTGGCGACCTTGACATTGGAGATATTGACGTGATTCTTTTGTGCGACACACCGTCCCATGATGGTGAACAAATGTGCCAAATGATTTTAAAATCTCACAATGAATGACATAGTTATAACCAGGACAAGCTCATTTATGGCCATTTTTGACCTTTGAACTCAAAGTGTGACCTTGACCTTGGAGATATCGACGTTATTATTTCGCGCGACACACCGTCCAATGATGGTTAACAAATGTGCAAAATGATTTTAAAATCAGACAATGAACGACATAGTTATGGCCCGGACAAGCTTGTTCCGCCCGCCCGCCAGCCCGCCAGCCAGCCAGCCAGCCCGCCCGCATTCGCCAATCTAATAACCAGTATTTTCCTTCAGAAAACCTGGTTAAAAAACCAACATACCAAAAACTCACAAAAAACCAACATACCAAAACTCGCAAAAAACCAACATACCGAAACCCACAAAAGACCAGCATACCAAAACTCACAAAAAACCAACTTACCAAAACCCACATATATGAGTGTTTTCTGTGTTTTACACAGTTTTAACCAAGTTGTAAGCGAAAAAGACCCACTTAAACCAACTGCCAATACCGCTTGGTTTAACACGGATAAAACCCGGACGCTCATGTGATGACAATAGCTCATAATGGTTTTTTTAAATGAGCTAAAAATGCTTTGATACATAGGTCATGGTAATTCCTTGTGTCTTTCATCCATATTAAATATATTAAAAAGTTCACAGATAAATTTAAGGAGTCCTTTAATTGAACCCAATGTTCATAATGATGACAGAAAGTTTGAAACCTCTTCAGCATAAAATTAACTGCAACGCCAACAGTAGATTCGAGCATGTAACAGCCACAATTTACTGCTGGCTATCACAGTGGTATCCCCACAACAGTTGCAACAACATCAGTTGTAACGGTTACAACAACGCCAACAGTAGATTCAAACATACATCAGTATTGTGCCTTGTTTGCATTATTTTCCAAGGTTTTGATGTTGGCTGCATGAAAACTATAGGGTCACATATTCCTTGTAATTGATGACGTTGGCTTGTAAAATACTCAACTCCTTTAGTTAATGGTCATAATTAGTGTATGACACATATGATATAAGGAGCTTCCAAAATTCTGTCCTAAACTTTCAGCTAAAAGAGTAAGCTTTTAGACGATCATAACAAACATTAACTTTAAGTTTATTAGTTTGTGTTTCAAAACATTTGTAAAATAATTATGAGCTATGAGACATTTGCCCTGCCTTTTATGAAACTTCACCAGAACACTGCTTAGGAAATGCATAATCCTGTCATCCTGATTTAAATGAAAATACTTCTCGTTCAATTTGTATGAACTGACACAGCTTTCATAATTTCCATGGTAGTTAACAGTCTTATAGTGCGATGACTTTTTTGTGGTTAGCCCTTTTTGATGTTTAAAATGTTGAGCCACATACATAATTTATCCATAGGAGTGGAAAGGTTGCTGTTCAACAAATGGCCTAGGTTCTTTTACCTGAGCAGAGTTACTTTTAGTTTTTTGTTTCCATAATTTAGCTGTTAATAAAAAGAATGAAATATGGGATTTTTTTTAATTAAAAATAAACAACAAAAGCTATGCAGAGATGGGAACAAAGCTTATGAAAATAACTTTTCGATTTGTGCGGAAAAATGCTTCAAAATTGATAATAAAAGTGTTGTGAGTATTATATTCACTAATGTTGAACTTATATAGCTGGATGGAAGATGAACAAAATGTTGAGATCTACAAAACATAATTTTTGGGAAACGTTCATTTTGGAAATTGTAGGTCTTATTTGGGAAAAACTAACTTTTTTTGCAAGCATTTTCAGTTACTTTCCAAGACATTTCATGATCTAGTTCAACGGAAATACAGACTGATGGACAGGAAGAGCGACATAAAGATTGGTAGGGTAAACCTATAGACCCCATAAGGAAAACTAGAAGCGAAAAAAACATAAACAAGAAATGGTAAACAAGTTATAAACATTAAGGGCCTAACTTCGATGAGCTATTTGCAATTTTACTTTGAATTCATATTGTTTTTTATTTTCCTGAAGAATGGTTTAAAATAATTGTCCTTAGATACCAACATATTGTCAGATCCAATCATAAGAACAAATTTTTTAATGTATTATTGACTGGTTATCAATTATAACAGAAATAAAGGATATTTCTTTGCTTTGGTAAAGTTATGTATTTTATATCTTGAGCAATCAGAATTTTTTTTTCCAATTGGCCCAGCCACAAGTAAACATTGATTTTTTTCTATTTTCTTTTTCTTATGATCACGAGTCATCCTATTGTAAAGTGTTTAACAGGAAATTTCAAGGTCATAATGACAGCAAATTAACATTTAAAACATCCTTTCACAGAAAAAAGTTTTTAATACTTCTCGCATTTTTTTTGCTTTTTGAAATGGTGAGTTTCAAAATTAAAAAATATTTCCCTATATAAGCATAATAATTATTCTTAATTTAAAGACCCGTTAGTGGATTTGAACATGAACTTTGTATTTAAGACTCTTTCTTTGGATTTACATCATGATGAATATGGGTTTAAAAGCCTAACTGTCTGTAATATATAATAATTTGTGTAATCATATTGTTATAATCACTAAACAGCTGAAGAGTACATACCTGTGTTGATCAGATACACACTGAGGGCAGCACAGCTGTTTGTGCAGGTGCAGAATTGGTCAATTTTATGTTCCTTATGAACATCACATTAGTATGTAGAAAATCCACCACCTTTTTTGAAACTGGCCATTTATCTATTTCGACCCTTCCAAATGTAGTATGTTTAGCCAAGGCTTTACCATGTGGATCAATACAGTTTCCACAATAAAATCGTTCACACTGTTTACAATAGAAATCAGCACTGGTCTCAGCATTATTCTGGTCTTCACAGGCATTACAAATATAGTCCTTCACTTCATTAGAACTGGGCTCAACTGAAGACTGAGAACTTGTTGCCATTTTGTAGATTAAGTAGTTTTAACAAAGTCACTTTCTGACACTATAATTACAAACAAATCTGCATCAGTATATAAACATATGATACATACATATATATTATATACTAGTTATATAATATCAACAATTACCACTTATAACATGACTCAGAAAATCTTATGTGAACTTGTAAAACCTTGTCTCACATATAACCCTAAAAGCTCTTTGCGGCATTGTTTTGTGGGACTAGTGACCAGTCTCACTACGTCACGATGTAAACTGTCATGTGAGAACATGTACAGTGTCAGTTTACTTTAACCCTTTCCCTGATAGACCTCTTATCTGATTTGCCACTCTAGGCCAATACCAGCCATGCAGTTCTGATAACAGTAACTCTGTAAATTGATAGGAGATGAATCGAGTATTTGACCCTTACTGTAGTAAATTCATTCTTATGCAACAATTATTCATCCGATTTTATTGGTTTATACCTTATCTTGTTGCTTATTAATTCCTATTTAAAAAATTATTATTACTTTTTGTATATTCCCGTTTTTATTAATGGATTTATAGCGAGTTAAACACAATAAATACACATTTTATGTTTTACCACCGCGCGCTTTACCGTGTTGTGGCTATCGATCTTTTACAATTAGCGTACAGCGAAGCGCCGAGGTTATACATTTTGATGTACCCACTCACGTCTTTTGTTAAATTTTAGTTTCATTTCTCGGCCGATTTTGACAAATTATATATCATTAGAAAGCTTACGATACGTAGTAAACAGATATATAAATATATATTAAGTTTTTCTTCTGATTTCGACAGCCCGGCGAGTTATAACTTAAACTTTTGCAAATATCATACCGTTTTGGAGTTTTAAAATCTAGATTTACGGTTGACATGTTCGTACTTAATACCAATTTGTAGGGTTTATATTTGGAGTTCAGTTTTAAAAATTACATCTTGCTTAGGAGAATAGAATACTGTATACGAAAGAAAAAAATGTTTAAAAACGATAGTAATTAAGGAATGAAGGTGGAAGAAAGTAGCGCGGATTCCTAACGCACTGAACTGATGCTACGGTCTTGGCGATTATGCTTTTGTTTAGAAACCGGCCATTGAATTTCCTTTGCCATATTATTATATTTTTATGGAATATATTGTAGTATTTTGTTCTAGAGACATATCAATAAAGCTTAGTATTAATGAAGCTTAATAAATTAACGATTTCAGCTCTTGATTATAACACAGAAATGGTGTTAAATTTATGATGAAACAGCGTATATAGCAGACCCTCTTGATATTTTTCGGCTTTGCATACTTCAAATATAATGGGTGTCAAAATATTCATCGTTTGGTGTTTATTATCAAAAAGGTAATTATGTAAAGTAATATGAAAGGTTATAAACCATCAA
This sequence comes from Dreissena polymorpha, assembly GCF_020536995.1. NCBI lineage: Eukaryota > Metazoa > Mollusca > Bivalvia > Myida > Dreissenidae > Dreissena > Dreissena polymorpha. The sequence continues at coordinate 55,013,746 of NC_068355.1, read as the reverse complement.
TTAGCAATTAATTAAAATTATTTAAAGATTCTTGAAAATCACGGTCAACTGTTTCATAAGGATTTGCCCCTTTGCCTCCCATGTTGTGACTAATATTAAAACTTTCTAATTTTATCAATAATGCTTATAAAACCTTATTGAAGCATTATTGATAAAATTAGAAAGTTTTAATATTAGTCACAACATGGGAGGCAAAGGGACAAATCCCTATGAAAACTGTCTATGCATGTATATTGAAATATCTTTATAAGTTATCAGAGTTATAAATATATAGAATTCTAAATTATAACTCTGTATTATTAGTATTTTTCGGAAAGATTATTAAACCCCGTTGTGGTCAAATGATAATGCTGTTTTTAATCATGTTGTTCCGTACACTACCATACACTCTTTATAGAACTACGAAATGACGGAGTTTTTTACCGGTACCCGCTAAAATTGTAAAAATCGACCTAAAAATGAAACTATAATTTAACAAAATACGTGAGTGGGTACATCAAATGTATAACCTCGGCGCTTCGACAAAAGATCAATAGTTACGACAGGGTCACGTGACTTAGACACAACAAGATATTTGGCATAACGGTCCCGTTTCTTATCCGTGTAATCTAGAGTCTGTGCTCCATATAAGGCTGATAAGCCTGACTACACCATCTCCACTCCAGGCTACTACCAGTCATGCTGTTCTGATAACAGTAACTCCATATAAGGCTGATAAGCCTGACTACACCATCTCCACTCCAGGCCAATACCAGTCCTGCTGTTCTGATAACAGTAACTCCATATAAGGCTGATAAGCCTGACTACACCATCTCCACTCCAGGCTACTACCAGTCCTGCTGTTCTGATAACAGTAACTCCATATAAGGCTGATAAGCCTGACTACACCATCTCCACTCCAGGCCTATACCAGTCCTGCTGTTCTGATAACAGTAACTCCATATAAGGCTGATAAGCCTGACTACACCATCTCCATAGGGTTATTGGAAAAATATTGGAAAAATTCTCAACTGTTACGCCTGTCTTGTTTAAGCTTAATTTTCACTTAGTTTCTTTCATTTCACATCATTTGTGTAAATGTAAAGATTGTAGAGAAATGAATTCTCCTTCCAACCATATAAATTTTAGTCTGTATTGTAAACAACGCATAAGATATGTTTAAACAAACAAAGAAGACCTACTTTTTTCAGATAAAACAGAATTTATTCAGTGTTAAATTTACAAATACACATGATTTCAATGTATATTCATATTACGAATTTAATAATAAAATAAATATATATACAGTCCAACCTGTCAATAAAGACCACTCAAGGGATTTGGTCGTTGTGGTCTTTGTTCACAGGTGGTCTTTATTCGCAGGGTCGATCGAAACTTTGCAAAATATGCTAGTAGTTTTTTAACAGGTACCTTATATATGTATGTGCTCTATTGTTTAAATGTTTGAATACTTATGCATGTATAATGAAATAAAGGATTGAAAACACAGTTTTGTTTTACATTTGTATATTTATTACATGTGGTATTTCTATTCCCTTATGTTTTTATTATTTATTTGATTTATCATATACTGTATAAATAACTATTGACATACATGTATACGTACATGTACATGTAATTCTACAAAGAACAAAGTACAAAATACACATAACATAGCAAACATTTATACATGAATCACTACTACACAACCAGTAAAGTTGACAATGATAGGCAATAAATGATATCTTATATTTATATACGACTGAAAACATCCAAGAATAAGATTCCAGACAGATACTCAACGTACCAGTAGAAACAACAAAACACAATGAGCACTACGACCCCCGTCCCCCTCCACTCAAGACACACACACAATCAAAACACTCACTTAAAAAAATCACTTTAAAATGCTCTGAATTTGAGTTTTTCCTACACCAAGATCACTATCCACTCTTCTACAACTGTGTCCTTAACCTAACAAACTAATGACCTTAACGCGTTCTTCCAACATCAAAAACTTACGCTTGGAAGCCATGATGGTTAACTTGAACTGACAATTACTTTTCTATAATCTATGAACGTCTTATTACGGAGAAATTTAAGAAAAGAATAACTATCAAAATGTTTGTCTTCAATAGGCATCGTAAATGATATGAAACGTTAATTTCCTTAATGTGTTTATGAAAGCTCAAAATTTGTCTTTGATATTTTTGGCAATTAGTACATTAATCGCGAGTCGCTTAAATACAAAGGCAAGTTTTTACACTTTCGACAAACTGTCAAATGCATAAAAGAAGCAGACGACTACCAATTAGCAATGCATGTTAAATAAACAAACAACTGCTATCAAGTGCAATAAACTGTCACTTGCAAATATCTCCATAGCGACCGAAGAGTCCACTGGTAAGATGTGTATCACATGACTACGCAGCGTCCTGGCGGCCGTTTTGCTTTTTGAAAGTTGCGAAATCGTTGATTTTTATGATTGCAGTGGTCGTTGTAAGCTATCAAAATGGAGATTTGGGAATGTAAAAGGGTGGTCGTTGGTCTTTGTTCACAGGTGGGCTTTATTCGCAGGTTTAATATATAGTGAAATCGTTCGGGCGGAAATCGGTGTGGTCGTTATTGACTGTTGGTCGCTATTAACAGGCGGTCGTTCGGGCAGGTTGGACTGTATTTACATAACATAAATATTTACATAACAATAAACATATATATTTACATAGCACAACAACAGTATTTTTACACAAAGTAACAATTATAGGTTGCAATAAATTATAATATGCAAACATATGAGACTTCTGTAGACAAAAGTAAGAAGTGTTTTTACAACTTACTGACTATTAAGTTTTTTTAATTATTCTGCTACATGACAAATGTAATAAAAATGTAATAAAATAAAATCAATTTTTACAATTCATGGCTTATAAAATTTAAAATATTAAATAAATAATTTACTTCTTAGTTTTAAAAATATAATAATCTGAAAACTGAAAATATAGTTGCAATATATATATATATAGTAGCAATGTCCTAACCAATGTCCTTTCCTTAGCAACAATGTCCATGATAACTTTTACTTGATTGCAAGTAGCACATTCGAACTTCGTCTCCTTCCGCTGCTTCAGGTATCAGGTGTGGTGCTTGCAGGTCTTTGTCTTGTCGGAGAGTCGGGACATGACATGGCCCCCATGTTCATTTGCTCCACCAAGCCATCTCTCCCTCTGCCTTCCGGTGCTGCACCTTTTCTTTTGCAGAACCCGCCAGCCAGTTCCCGGACAAGTTCCAGGCGGAAATCAAGGTGGGTGAACCGCTCCCTGCCGATTCTCCTGCGGGACGTCAGTTTGTACATGATGAAGGCATTCGCTATGCAACAGTTCAGAAGAAACCAGAAGAGTTATCGCCAGTAGTTCTTGGAACAGCTCCAAACATCTTACTTAGTTCACACTGTGTGGCGAATGTAGCTGAAGGACGTTGGCTCCACATCGTCGCTATACAGGTAAAATGATGGTAGGGTCGCTCAACGTGGACAAGTGGTGAACAAGTCGCGTGTCATTCTACACAGTGGCAGTCAGGTTGGTGTCGCCCATCTGCAAAATCTTGAAGTTTCCGCGCTGTCGTACCTCTGCTGGTTTCTTCAACTGGGCTCTGGAATCCCTTCCTGTTGACCCTGACAGTCCCGCAGACGTACAGGCCCTTCTCCGGGAGTTCCTTCATGAGAGGTATAACTGTGAAGAAGTTGTCAAAGAATAACCAGCGGAAGGAGTGGTAGATGTGGTCCACTAGCCTCATCACAACGTTGTCGCCAAGTCCGTGTTCCGTCTGGTTGTTCTGTCGCCCCAGGTATACCTCAAAACAAGCAAGGAAGGCTGTCCTGGCATCGCAGAGCATCCACACCTTGATTCCCCTCTTGATCGGCTTGGCGGGCATATACTGTCTAAAGCTGATGCGGCCGGTAAACGCAATCATGGCCTCGTCAATGGAGACCTCCTTGTTGAATGTGTAGATGTCCTGGAATGTCCGGCTGACGGTCTCCATGACAGGTCTCACCTTGAAGAGTTTGTTGTATCCGGGCTCTCCTCTTCCTGGCTCAGTCGACCAGTCCGCAACATGGAAGTACTGCACCAGCTTCTGGAACCTGTTGCATTTCATGGTGTTGGTGATTCCAGCAGTGTTTATGAAGGGATTGGACGACCAGAACATCTCGGCATTGGGGAGCTGGTTGATATCCATCAGGATGTTGATGGCCAGGAATGCCCTCATCTCTTCTTCAGTTGTGTCCTGCCGTCTAAGGTCTGTTGGTAAGTCCGGCTGTGCCATCTTCAAATCGAAGTAACCATTCGTATGCCCCACAATGGACTGAAGCAGCTGCGGAGAGAACAGCAGCCAAAAGTAATCCATGGGAGTGGCTGTGTCTACATCAAATCCATCTTGTAGGCGTTCTCTCGGCTGCTCGTTGAACTCATCAAACTGAAATGAAAAAGAGAAATAAATATTATTATTAACATAATCATATTATAATTATCAACAATTATAATATAAATTACTATATTATTTATATATGATCGTGTCATGTGTAATATTTTATTTTATAACATGTACATTATATTACGATAATTTATGTTTAGGGCATTATAATTATAGGTATAATGTGGTGCTAGCGGTTACTAATGAAAAAAAATGTTTTGACATTTTCAAATTTGCACAGCAATAAATCTACATTTTAATTTTTGTGTAGTCATATATTTTGTGTAGACGCACCCTCAATAGACTGAAGTCATCTGTCCAATTATCATCTGCAGCCTCAGCATTGGGAATAATGTCATCATCGGACAAATCACCGACTTCAATATCAGAGTCAAACTCTGAGAAACCAGATAACTCAGACTCATCCGAGTCACTGTTAAATAGCTGATCTAAGTAGTCAGCCATGGTAACAGAATAAATTTGTGCAAATAATACAAGGATATAAATAGTAGTACACTGTAACTCCAATATAAAGCGCTCCGTTATAACGCTGAATCCACTATAACGCGGAGGGTGCTTGGATCCCATTTTTTCTTCAACCTTCCATTTTATTTCTGATTCAAATCCGTATAATGCAACTTCATGTATTTTCAGACAATTCAATGATGGCGGCAATCACAGTTATGTTGATTGCTTTATTCAGCCGTACGTTGAACCGATTATAATCGCCTCGAGGTTAAACAACACCGACAGCTAACTGTTAATCTGTTGTGTAATGTCAGTAAAGGTGTGAAAAACTCGCGTGTCAGTGTTTATTACATGTATTCCTCATCAGAGCGGTTCAGTGCGATAATTTCCATAAGTTAAGTGCAAGCGGGATAGTTATACAATTCGAGTAATTCAAAACGATTGAAACATTCTTTCTTTGATATGGTTGCAGTTTGACTATATTAAATGAGCGGCTGTGAAATATACTGCCTACTGTATAAAACAACCTTTTCTGTCATTTTATTATTATTATAGTATTATGTCATTTAATCTCTTTCAGTACGTGTATAAGAAATTAAATAATGCAGACGATTTATTTACATGCGAACGCAGTGTACCGGCAATTGTTAACGGAGTTTCACTTTCATTTTCGCGCGGTATCAGAAAGTCCCCGGGAAACACGTTTTTTGCATGCGTATGACGCAATATAACAATTTTTTGTACATGAGTCGTATTGCATTCAATCTAAATTTAAAGTTGCTCGTCCAATGAAAGCTCTGCCCCATAATGCACTGTACTCTTAACACTTCTGATAATGGCATATATGCGTACGGTTGTGTTTACGAATTTCTTAAACATATATCGTCATTAATGTTCAAGATTATTATTTTTAAGTGATGTTGCAATTTTATTGGATTATCGGATAAATGTGCACATAAGAAAAGCGGTATGTATACTGTTATCGATACGATTCGGTTTATATGCATGTATTTGCGTCAACACAGCATGGCAATATATATATACATGACCTATAATATAGGCTATTTTATACCTGTTTTGTTTATAGCGCCCTGCAGTAAATGAGCTCAAAACCTATAACGCGGATCCATTATAACGCTGTTTTACGGTTTGGACCCCATTGACCGCGCTTTATTGGAGTTACAGTGTACAAGCGTATGCGAATGCAATAGGAAATGCAGTGAGAACCCCACCTTAAAATATCGAATTTTATACTGAAACATTAGGCAGTTAATCTTTTGATTTGTCGGCATTTTGTTTCATTTCAGACTCCATGCAGTTTTCAGATCATAATGTCTTTGCTTTATTACCAGAACTCATTAGTTTCTGGACACGTTTGGTACTGAAAAAAGCCACGGGGATTGCGTTTTATGGCCCAAACAAGCCCAAAGTGTCAAGTATCCCATGTGTTTTATCCTTAAATGTTAGATAAGCACCTGCACTATTAATTATTATGTTGGTCAGTACAAAAGGCCTACTGAGAACCTCCGACTGCGTCTTTGTTTTATTGCTCAATCAAGCAGCGATAATCCAATATCCTGTGTATTACAAAAACACCAACTTTAGATAAGCACGTGTCGTCTGTCAAAATCATGATTTTATATGTCACTAAACATATCGAAGTAATTCTCGTATATGATCTCGGAAACGGGACTTGCTTTATACATGTATCATTACGATATTAATTTTCATACAATTTGCTAAAAACAAAAGAGAACCAAACAAACATACACAGACAACACAAAATATAAATAATTATGACAAATTAAATGGGAAAAAAAACGTTTATTTTTGAAAAATCACTTTTACTTTCTCCCAATTTCCAGAAAATGACTTGTACATATTGCATAAAATATAAATATAGATGACGCTGTTAATTGGTTGTTGTAAAAAAATATGAACTGTACACGGCACTTTGCGTGCAATCAGATACAGTACAATAATTGTTGCAATATTGAAGGAACTAAAATATGAAAATGATACAGCGTATATTACTTTTATTTTATTCAGGAAAATATCAAAATCATTTGCGAGATACCTGATACTCAAATGGAAATTTATTACGAAGCTTTTACAATGTTGTCGGCGCTCGGGATTATATGCATCTATCGGGGAAAGGGTTTAACCTACTGGAATGAAATTGTAAGAAGTGCATTCAATACAATGCTAATTTAAACTGACTTAAAGCACATAATACATATAATACAAATGACTGCCCAGGTTAAAAAGAATGGTACATTTTAGTTAAAACTAATTCCAGATGGGCTATGTTATGACGTTTGAACTTGAATTGTGGCTTTGACATGGGCTTTTATAAAGAATACTTGTTAAACAATACAATATAGTCACTACTTATAAAGAATGTAAAATTATGCCTATGGTAGCCAAACTTATTTAAAGGGAACTTTTCACGTTTCGGTCAATTGACTAAATTAAACAACAATAGAGCCATGATGGCCATGAATCGCTCACCTGACTAACCAAATACAATCACAACCCAGTTTTCATCAAGATAAACATTCTGACCAAAGGTTTTTCTATTATTTGAGCTAGTGACCTAGTTTTTGACCCAAGATGACCCAAAAACAATCCCAACACAGATTTTATCAAGATAAACATTCTGACCATATTTCATAAAGATTGGATGAAAGCTGTGACCTTTATTGTCTATACAAGGTTTTTCTATTATTTGACCTAGTGACCTAGTTTTTGACCTAGTGACCTAGTTTTTGACCCCAGATGACCCAACTACAATCCCAACCCAGATTTCATCAAGATAAACATTCTGACTAAATTTCATAAAGATTGGATGAAAACTGCAACCTCTATTGTCTACACAATGTTTTTCTATTATTTGACCTAGTTTTTGACCTAGTGACCTACTTTTTGACTCCAGATGACCCAATTACATTCTCAAGCCAGATTTATTCAAGATAAACGTTCTGACTGAACTTCATAAAGATTTGATGAAAACTGCGACCTCTATTGTCTAAACAAAGTTTTTCTATTATTTGACCTAGTTTTTTACCTAGTGACCTAGTTTTTTACCCCAGATGACCCAAATACAATCCCAACCCAGAATTCATCAAGATAAACATTCTGACCAAATTTCATAAACATTGGATGAAAACTGTGACCTCCACTGTCTACACAAACAAATTGTTGATGATTTTTCAATTATTTGACCTAGTGACCTAGTTTTAGACCCCAAATGACCCAAATACAATCCCAACCCAGATTTCATCAAAATAAACATTCTGACCAAATTTCATAAAGATTGGATGTAAACTGCGACCTCTATTGTCTACACAAGGTTTTTTCTATTATTTGACCTATTATGTGACCTAGTGACCTAGTTTTTGACACCAGATGACACAAATACAATCCCAACCCAGATTTCATCAAGATAAACATTCTGACCAAATTTCATAAAGATTGGATGAAAACTGTGACCTCTACTGTCTAAACAAACAAATTGTTGATGCACACACACACGCACACACACACAACGAATGACAGGTGAGCTAAAATGTTCCATTTTCGCAAATTTTTGTTGTAGTTATGATATGTGTGAGGAAACAGTAACTGTACATAAACTGTGCTCTAAAATATACATTATATGCATATTTTGAGGATTTATAAACATGAACATTATTGAGCGTTGCAATGCAAAACAATTGAATAATTTGTAGAGTTCTGCTGCTGTCGTTATATTTTGTGAAACTACGAGGACTGCTTATATAAAGTTTGGAATAAATCAATCATAGTATACGAACGTTGACGAGTGACGTCACGCGCACCTGCTAAATGACCCGAGTTTCTACTGGAGGGCAAAAAGCGCATATACAGAAGCTCTATCTCAATATCTATCTCATAGTACTGCCTTGACAAAATCAACGTTTTTGTTGATAATCATGCATAATATCAAATATAATTTTAATTATGATGTCTGAAAAGACATAAGCATGCAAGGAACTTTATTTTTGAATAATATTGTTATTATTTGTTTTTACTTCAAACGAACTCAGGAGTGGAAAACCATTTAAGAGCACATACGGTATATAGTTACCACAAAATTTCTCTACTTGCACTTCTTTGCGACCATTTGAAGTCAAAACAAGTCTCAGAAATTGTAATTCTTTCAGAATAAAATAGATTTAATGAACGAAAACAATTGAGGATGAAGACAAACAACAAATAGATAGATTTTATCTTAGCAACATACCTGTATGCATGTAGTAACCTCTATATGTCTAAAAAAACTAACCTTGTTACACATTAAATAAATTTTATCGATTAATGTTATTGATTTATTTAATTGTTACACCAGTTTTGACACTCTGTGTTGCAGCATAGGTGTTAAATTGCACCTTTGTTCATCACAAATCGATTATCTCGTTATGATCGGAGACCGTCCAGACAAAGACAACAGGGTGTCATAAACCAAGGCACATTGGGTCCATGCCATAAACCACATGTTGCAGACGATTGTCTGTTCATTAAACACAATTCACGATACCTCCATGACATCGCTTGGCATTTTGAGAAATCAGTAAAGCCAAATTTTAAAGCAAAAAAGAAAAGTGGCTTCAATAAAATATTTCAACATTACAAAATGACGAAATCTGTCAGAAATGGATTAACAGGAACTAGTGCATTATATTAGCCAGTTAATTGAATCATTATAATACAGTGTTTAATAAATATAATTTTAACATATTGTGCAGTATTACTGCTACGTAATTAAGGGATCCGGCAAATGTAAACTTCGCTAGTACGTGTAAAGATTTTACGTTACTTCAGTGTACACAATACCATCATGAAAAGAATCACAATATGGTAAAAAATACTTGCGTTAAAGAAATGAAATTTATAATGTGTTTATAATAGAATGCTAGACTTTAAATTATCACTAATTATCACTAGCACGGACTCTAGATGACAATATACGCTCCGTGTCACTAGTAAAGAGATTTCAATATACATGCGAAGACAATTCAATTTGCATAATATGCAGGTTTTTTTCCGCGTTTGTATGATAAAATTTATTAACATTGGCATTCAATGTTAACGAAACGAAAATTTATTGATTAGAAAAGTATATAACCATAACATTTAAATTTTTTATGTATTCCGTTTTTGGCTTTGTTTGATAATTGATTAAATGCACCTCTTACAAGCTGATGAAAAAAACCTATCCATACCACTAATAATTATTATCAAATTAATAAGTGTTTTATTATTTTTGCAATATCATTTATTAAAGTCTTACTATCAGAAACAATAAGGCAATTTCATTGTTTCGTTTTGTGGGATTGTCAGTATTTAGTATTCCCACCACGTTTACTCTGATGCTTATAACTACATTGTTTTTATGAAGAGGGATCGATATATATATATGTGAATATACATTTATTGGTACTAAATATAATATATTTGCACTATTTTTTTTTAAAGATATTCATTTTTATTTCGCATTTGTCATCAAAATATTGACGAAGCAAAAGCCCTTTATACATGCTTTACGTTACTGTAACCAGTGTTTTTGCCCTCCAGTCAATGCGCATGCGCGGAAATATCGAAATGTAAACAATAACAATCAACGTTCGTATGAGCACGGATGGCAGAGTGGTCTAAGCGATATACTCTAGGGTTCAGTGAATCAAGCCCATTTGAGCGTTACTTTTTTCTTTCTTTAATAGTTTATACTAGAGCTCTTTAGATCCAATGTTTACATGTACATGTATCAATATAAAGCATTTAATGACAATTATCATTACATGCAAAAATCTTTAAAAAGGTCCCTCTAAGGAAAAAGTTTTATGAATCAATTTCTTATATTTTACATTTGATCTTGAACAGTGAACTTAACCTCAGACCTAGGGGCCTGGTTCTTGCACTCTTTCAAACCATGCTTGTAACTTCTACCAAATAATAAGACAATCTATCTAATTGCAATGGACAACGTGTTTTCCATTTGTCTCTTTCAGAGTTCATATGATAAAAAGTTAGTACAAATAACACCAACAGACCTCTTTTTAGATTTGTTGAAAATATAGCAAGTATGATGACACTTGTTTTATTTGAACCATGAAAATAAATTAAACTTGTATGCCATCATCAACACCGTCAGACTATTGGATTCTTATTAGGCAACACATACAATATCCTGATGAAAATTTGCTTTACAAAACAATTTAGTATTAATATCACATAAACATTCTAAAATACACAATAAGATAATTGATCAATATATCTTAACACGAGCAGCGCATAACGGGCGCCAGGGCTCGGCTGCGGGTGCAGTTTTAAATAAATGTAAGCTTGTCAGATTTTTTTTAGAGGTTGCAGTGACCTTGACCTTTGACCTAGTGACCACAAAATGGGTGTGGCGTGTAGAACTCATCAAGGTGTATCCACATATGAAGTTTCAAAGTTGTAGGTGGAAGCACTTTGATTTTAAAGCAAAATGTTAAGGTTTTAGCACGACGTGGACGGCGGATGGCTGACGTCGGATGGCTGACGTCGGATGACACGACTAGCAGGCTATGACATTACCTCGGGTTTTCTATGAAAACAGCCGTGCTTACAAATAAATATTAGAGAAAGATTGAACTCATTTATCATTTAATCATACAGATGGCTATGATGATTAACATTTCGATGTTAATGCGTTGTAACTCTGGGAGCTCTCTTTGGTGTAAACCAGATTTTGACCCAAACTTAGGTATACACACTGCCGTGCGTTTGATATGTTTTTGATTCGATATTTTGTAATAGCAATTATAGAAGTGGTTTGAAGTGGTACGCCATCTTATCATTGGCTATAGTATAGTCATTGTTTAAATAATGTCCAATGCCTTATTAATTCAGAAGTGTAAATAAAATCAAACGCTTATGTATACAGTCCTTTTTGAGTTGTATTAACTGTAATGGTGAGAAATTCAGAATCAGGTCCGTTCTACTTAAAACCATACACCGGACTTCTTTTCAAATCTATTTGCCTACAATATCAGAGCTCCAGATAAGGTTTTGTGAAATTCTTAAATTACTACCAGATTTTCAAAAAGAATTCTTAACTCTGAAATTTTATTTTTAACGTTACTACTAAGTTTTGGAAAATAATTCTTATTTTTTCTAAATGACCTAAAAATAAATAATAATGGTTATTTTCATGCAAAAAAAATCAAAATAAACATACTAGCAACTTTATTTATACGAGTTCAACAGTGTCTTTTCAGTATTGTACAATTTTATTTTTCCAATACCTTCATATGCCCAAACTGTGTTTAGATTGCATGCCTTAGATGATTTTTTACATATTTCACATTTAAAACGGGTCTCCCCTTCAATCTTTTCAACGATTAGCCACGTGACTTGTCCCTCCCACTTGTTCAAAAAAAAATTGTGTTTAAGTTTGGACCCGTCGTGTCGCGATTTTGTTTAGCTTTTCCGACTGTGTCGGCAACTGAACATACAACATGGTATAATATCTTTTCTATAATGTCTTTCTAAACATGTCTTTCTAATGTCGGCTCACTTTGCGTACAATATGTAAAAAGCGTGTTTTTGGGTGCTTTGCAGTTTTTAGGACGCTCTCGGGGGGCCGCCATTGTTTTTTGACAGATAAACTGTATACGCCGCTTTTATTGGAAAAAATGCGCTTTGTTAAACAAACCCTATCACCATTCTATATAATCACCGCAAAGATCTTTAATAGGCGAAAAGAACTCAATAAAAATCGATACAAACCGATGTAAAAATAATATTCGTAACTTGATATTGTAATTCTTAATGGAACGACAAGATTTTAAAATAAATACGTAACAGACTTGAAAATAATTTGTAATTACGAAAATACAACCCTTATCTGGAGCTCTGACATTATGCTAGGTTTGTTATTTCAACATTGAATGCTAAACCAAACCCCAGCTTTGAACAAAAGCTTAAAGTCACGGCCTATAGATAAATAAATCCTTGTTGATGATGGGAAACTCTGAAAACCATCAAGGTTGTCAAGACACACTATTATTACACTCACATTATACAAGCACCATTCCAGGCAAGGATACAGCAGAAATAAAAGCTACATGTTTAAGAAATAATCAACATGTAAGCGTTGGTTATTGCGGTAATAACCAATGGTTTGCGTAGTAATTAAACCACAAGTGGTTTGATAACAAGCATCGGAACAACAAACGTGCAGACGATGTTAGACAAATTGCAGACAATTTGTAATTTGCTAAAATCAGTCATTTGGCTTGAAAGGGACGTTTGAACCTGACCTTTGATCTCTGATTGTTACATTGACATTTGAGCTACAAGAGAGAAGATTGTTACACATGACACACATTTAATCTCTGATTGTTACATTGACATTTGAGCTACTAGAGAGAAGATTGTTACACATGACACACATTTAATCTCTGATTGTTACATTGACATTTGAGCTACTAGAGAGAAGATTGTTACACATGACACACATTTGATCTCTGATTGTTACATTGACATTTGAGCTACTAGAGAGAAGATTGTTACACATGACACACATTTAATCTCTGATTCTTTACTTGACATTTGAGCTACTAGAGAGAAGATTGTTACACATGACACACATTTAATCTCTGATTGTTACATTGACATTTGAGCTACTAGAGAGAAGATTGTTACACATGACACACATTTGATCTCTGATTCTTTACTTGACGTCTGGGCTACTAGAGAGAAGATTGATACACATGACACACATTTGATCTCTGATTGTTACATTGACATTTGAGCTACTAGAGAGAAGATTGTAACACATGACACACATTTGATCTCTGATCCTTTACTTGACATTTGAGCTACTAGAGAGAAGATTGTTACACATGACACACAATCTCCAATGGTTAACATGTGAAGTGCATCATATTAAAATTGCATGATCAATGACAAAGGCACTGTCAGTGAACAATGTGCTTTCAGGCTAAATATTAAGATTGTAATCAATTTTTAGATAGCGGGATGAATGAAAAATTACAGTGCAGACGACCTTGTCGTAACGCATGCAGGCAAATAAAAGCCACAGTCACATTGAATCTTATAAAAACAAGAAAAGTTGTTGAAATGATAAACTTTGTTTATGGATAAGTGCAAATACCTTTATAAACAGTATAATAATTAAGTGTAGGGTTATTAAAAGGTAGTTATAAGTGTAAGGTAATGGTGTTAATGAATTGCAATTCTCCTCATTGATATCTACACACCCATGACAGTTCATGTTGAGATATTGTAGTCTATATAAGATACATGTAAAGCCTTAAACGTTACATCATACAAACACAACAAAGGTCAATAACTCTTAAAAAAGTGCAGGGTTATGGTAATTGTATATCGTACATCTTCCCATTAATTTCTACACATTCATGAAGTTTCATGTTGAAATAGTGTAGCATATCTAAGATATTGCCCTGAAAAAGTTCTATCATACAAATAAAACAAACACTTCTCACTATCAATATACCATCTGTCTTTAATCTTCCTTGTTAAGAAGAAAACTCACGGATAATAACATTAAATAAAATATTATTGCTTGCTGTATAATGCACATTTTATGCAAAATAAACACAACAAAAACATGTTTGGGAACTTAAATGTGGCCGCATAAGCAATTTTGACCCATTTTTTCAAAAAATGACATTTTGAGATATCATCATTTTCTAGTAGAGTAGAGTTTGGGGAATCAAAGTTTGAAATTTTGTGCAAAAATTGCCAGTATTTTTCATTATACAGCCTTTTTCGTGAACACAGTGTATGAAATAAATAAATTGCAAAAGTCTAAATGAGTTTGTTTTTATTGCTCATAAACTACGCATTTTAAGCATTATTCAAGTAAACGAATACACAAGTAAAATAGTTTAAAAATGTTTACATATAAACACATGATTACATATCAAAACACTGTTAAAAGCATCTTTTTAAAATTAAAAATGGTTTCCATGGTTACCATTATTTGAATGTTGGTATTTTATCCCCAAATAAACATTTTTTCTATGTTTTAAACATAAAACATAAAATTCGTCACAACAATCTTGATGAATAATTATAGAAATGTGTATGCAATTATTAATATTTGTGAAAATGCATAAAATTAAACAAATGAAATGAGCTGTTTTAATTATTGACATTCCAAAACTAATTAATGTAAACTGTAATTACTTAATGAGAAATACTGTTACATGTATATAAAATCATTTTGCATGCAAAGTACATGTCAATACACAAAATCCACATACCCAGACCACTGAAAGCTTTTAATAATTTGAAGAAAAAATCTGGTCGTCATGTTAACCATTTGTCTTTAACATTGTAAAATAAACAAGAAATATCTTTAAAAAAGATATACGGCGTAAATAGTTTAATGAATGAGATCAAGGATAGCGAATGTCTTTTTCTGTGCAGTTCTTAGCTGCATCACACGCAGTACGGGATGTTACGGGGAGTTTTCGCGGCTTATTTTACATTATAACATATTGCTGGTCATAAACCTATAAATACAAAACAGAAAACCAAAAGAAGAATGGAAGTGAAATTTAAACATATGAGTCAACCGGCCACACGAGAAGTATCCGTATTTATAGGCGCGTTCTTCGAACAAACCTGTTTTAGTGGTTTGTCGGGCATTGCTATTTGATTCGATTATTAACAGTATCAATTATCATCGTGCTAATGCTTAAAGTGATATTATGGGCATTTTGCACTGTTGAATTGAGCTGAAAAGAATTAACAGGTCAAAATAGTTAGTTAAAATGTGGTTACTGATTAATTATCTGCAACTCACCTTGCTACCAGTTGTTTATAAAAATATATTTTATATTCGATATTCTTACGTGACCCACCCAGTCCTGTAAGCTGAAATGATCCGTAAAACAATTTCGTGTCTTTGTGTCGTATGAACAAATCTGCACTAAAACTAAATTTAGGTTCAACTCGTAAACGCATGATCAGTTGTCAAACGAAAGTACGGTTGATATTCAAATGCATTATTTTTCTCTTTCTGGTATATTGTTTTAGTATGATGATGCTGCATTAATTAATATAAGTGTATATGAAGTAGAAACATCAAAAATAATCAACGGTTGCGATAGACACCTATAAACTGTTACATGCTCATAATATCACTTTAGTACATTAGGCAATATGGACGAATAATTATTGTTAAATTTATCAACAATAATATTTATCATTGTATTGTTGAAAACACATTAAGAATCTATTATTTACATACCATAATTATATTGCTGAATATCTTCATTTAACATATTTCTGGTGTAAAGAAAATTCCAGGTCACCTAGTTCACGGATAGCGTCTTTATTATATAACGATTATTTTACTGGCCGCCAACTCCGGTGATGACCTGTATATAAACTCTGAATGTCCGCGAATTGACCCGATATACCTCGCGGGTTGAAATGCAATGCTTTAAAGTGAGGCCTCGCTTCCATTGCTCTTTATATTTTTACATGTTAACATGTTGACAGGAATAAGGAAGTAAGTACTAAATATGAGAACATAGCCTTTTAAGTATAAACGCTCTTGCGCTGGTAATACTCTGAAAATAAAAGGTGTACGCACAAACTGTATTGATGTCGAGAATTGAGTGTAAAACTGTTCTATCTATTAAGCCTTTTCATTCGAGATAAAATTGTTTCATACAGTAAAACAGTGTTACAAAGACGCGGATATGTTTCCAATGTTCTGGTGGTATACTCAAATCAGCCAATGGAATAAATGAAGTGTATTCATTCGTACCTAGCCGCGGGAAATTTTATTGGAATTTTATTGGACACTTACAAAGGTCAGGCTAAGGTGAAAAGCTGGCTTATGCAGCTTACGCCGAAAAAAATTGCCTTCAAATAAAGGCTGGTTCAACATTAGTAACGTTGAAATTGTAGCCTGTACTTAAATTGATACATGACAAATGGCAAAAATATCATTGCAAAGTCAATGTGTATGACTTTATGTTATATTTCATTTCAATTAAATTAACATTTATACTGTTATCTCCGTATCTAATCAAATTACATAGCTTTATAAGTATGAACTGATTGAATAACTTTAATTCATATAAAGAAGAGGTTCTAACAATATACTGGTTATTCAAGAATCTTACAAATTAGAAACAATGCAATGTATCAGTCTTTGATTATTTTCAAAGATGAACCTGGTTTGTAATATTTTTCTTATTAAAAAACCACACAACACGGGCTATTCTTGAAATGCATGTAAATTAACATAATAATGACATAATAAACAAGCAAATTCGTTGAATTGATATCCCTCGCCTATATACTTCTGGACACAAAAGTGTTATATTTGACACTAAAAAAGCATTTTTTAAGATACAAAGGGCCATAACTCTGTTATTATCAGATGGTGTACAATGCTATTTGGCGTGCATCATCCTATTATCAATATATATACTCATACCAAGTTTCAATGAAATCCGCAAAAGCACTTCCAAGATATGGCTCCGGACACAAAAGTGACGGACAGACGGACAGCCGGACAACGCCAAAACAATATCCCTCCACCTCTGGCAGGGGATATATACTCGTACCAAGTTTCAATGAAATCTGCCAAAGCACTACCAAGATATGGCTCTGGACACAAAAGTGCTTATAGTAAAAAGCATTTTTTCAAGATACAAAGGGCCATAACTCTGTTTTTAACAGATGGTGTACAATGCTATTTGGCGTGCATCATCCTCTTATGCATATATATACTCATACCAAGTTTCAATGAAATCTGCCAAAGCACTTCCAAGATATGGCTCCGGACACAAAAGTGCCTATAGTAAAAAGCATCTTTTCAAGACACAAAGGACCATAACTCTGTTTTTAACAGATGGTGTACAATGCCATTTGACGTGCATCATCCTCTTATGCATATATATACTCATACCAAGTTTCAATGAAATCCGCCAAAGCACTTCCAAGATATGGCTCCGGAAACAAAAGTGCCTATAGTAAAAAGCATTTTTTCAAGATACAAAGGGCCATAACTCTATGTTTAACAGATGGTGTACAATGCCATTTGGCGTGCATCATCCTCTTATGCATATATATACTCATACGAAGTTTCAATGAAATCCGCCAAAGCACTTCCAAGATATGGCTCCGGACACAAAAGTGCCGGGCGGACAGACGACAACCGGACGGACGGACGGACAACGCCAAAACAATATCCCTCCGCCTCTGGTGGGGGAGAATTAATGAAACATTGACAGAATTAACCATTCATTGCAGGCAAATCAACAATAAATGCAAACATACCTGTAACTATACTTTACTGCACAAAAATCCCTATATACAGCATTTATTAATGCCTTTATTGTCAGCAATTTTTCAAAACATTCAAAATAATTAAACAATTACTTTGGAATAAGATGCTCGGGACATGTTTTCTCTTTTGCTTACTCAGACCTGAACAATTTCGAAATGTGATCATACAAGTACCACATTTACACAAGTACATACTGTCTTGCTAAAGGGAGCACTGGAATGGTCTTGAGTGGTCAGGAATGGCATTCTTATTCAGGGGCGTCGGAAGCAAATTGACATTTGGGCCGCAGAGGGGTTGGGTATGGGTGGGGGTATCCCTGCCCCGGATTTTTTTTTCAAATTTAGCATCAAACGGCGCATTCTGGGGCATTTTTTATACCTGCTACCTGACCTTAAACACGTCTATTGCAGGCATATTCTGTAAGACAAAAGTTGCGACAGACAGACAATCGATGGAGAAGTGATCTCTATATGTCAAAGTTTGTACTTTGTAGCAGGCGACACAACGATAGGGATCATGTGGGTTAAAATAATGTTCTTTGGAATTTTTTTCCCACAATTCCGTTTTTGAAATTTGAATTTCGTTAGTTTGGAGTAGAAATATTAAAATGACACAAAAAAAGTGGTAAAAAACATTAAATAAGTTTTTTAGAATTATCGATTTACTTCGATTTATTACAATAAATTCAGGTATCTTGAGGTATCCTTAATTTTGTGATAATTAAAGACCATTTGATATCGGCACATTTGTTTCATGTCATGCTTTCCTTTATATTAATAGAAAGAAGGCTTAGATCATACCAACAATTAAAGATTCCCAGGTTTAATTACTCAATAATTAAGGGATTATCGTTATAACGGAGATCAATCAATTAACAACATAATTGACACATACACTACTGCGGGCGGGTGATGGCAAACAACAAAACACGTGTCATAACCGCGAAAGCGTGATTACCTTGCTTCGTGGTAAAAATATTTTCAAACATACGGGTATTGAAATGGATTTTTTTTTTAAAGGTCTTTACCAAAATTTTCTTTTTGCCGGAAATAATTGGGCAGCGGCCACCGCCCCTGCCGCCCCAGCTCCGATGCCTCTGTTAATAACAATTGTGCCGTGTCACATAGGATTCTCAACACATAGCAAATATTTACACTGTTTGAAAGTGTAATGTATTTCATAACAAGATGTGTTTGTGAAACACAATGTCCCCCTATATGATGTTTGACCTTGAAGGATGACCTTGACCTTGTGAAGGATGACCTTTACCTTGACCTTTCACCACTCAAAATGTGCAGCTCCATGAGATACACATGCATGCCAAATATCAAGTTGCTATCTTGAATATTGCAAAAGTATTCATAAAATAAGTGATTTGAGTCACATATATTTGACCTCTGACCTTGAAGGATGACCTTGACCTTGACCTTTCACCACTCAAAATGTGCAGCTCCATGAGATGCACATGCATGCCAAATATCAAGTTGCTATCTTCAATATTGCAAAAGTAATTTTAAAATAAGTGATTTGGGCCACATATATTTGACCTCTGACCTTGAAGGATGACCTTGACCTTGACCTTTCACCACTCAAAATGTGCAGCTGTATGAGATACACATGCATGCCAAATATGAAGTTGCTATCTTAAATATTACAAAAGTATTCATAAAATGAGCGATTTTGGCCACATATATTTGACCTCTGACCTTGAAGGATGACCTTGACCTTGAACTTTCACCACTCAAAATGTGCAGCTTCATGAGATGCACATGCATGCCAAATATGAAGTTGCTATCTTCAATATAACAAAAGTTATTGCAAAATGCTAAAGTTGGCGCAAACAGACCAACAGACAGACCAACAGACAGGGCAAAAACAATATGTCCCCCACTACTATAGTGGGGGACATAAAAATGCAATTTAACAAGGACTGTTTGTAAAACATGCATGACCCCATATGGGCTGTCAGTTGTAGTGGCAGCCATTGTGTGAATCCCTTTTCTGTCACTATGACCTTGACCTTTGACCTAGTGACCTGAAAATCAATAGGTGTCATCTGCCAGTCATATTCAATGTACCTATGAAGTTTCATTATCCTAGGCCTAATAATTCTTAAATAATCATCAGGAAACCATTCTACTGTTTAAGTCACTGTGACCTTGACCTTTGACCTAGTGACCTGAAAATTAATAGGATCATCTGCCAGTCATGATCAATGAACCTATGCATTTTCATGATCCTAGGCGTAAGCATTCTCGAGTTATCATCCGAAAACCATTTTACTATTTAGATTCACTGTGACCTTGACCTTTGACCTAGTGACCTTAAAAGCAATAGGGTCATCGGCGAGTCATGATCAATGTACCTATGAAGTTTCATGATCCTAGGCATAAGCATTCTTGAGTTATCATCCGAAAACCATTTTACTGGTTCGAGTCACCGTGACCTTGACCTTTGACCTTAAAATCAATAGGGGTTATCTGCGAGTCATGATCAATGTACCTATGAAGTTTCATGATCCTAGGCATAAGCGTTCTTGAGTTATCGATCATCCGGAAACCATTTTACTGTTTCGAGTCACTGTGATCTTGACCTTTGACCTAGTGACCTGAAAATCAATAGGGGTCATCTGCGAGTCACGATCAATGTACCTATAAAGTTTCATGATCCTAGGCGTAAGCGTTCTTGAGTTATCATCCAGAAACCATCTGTAGGATGGACCGACCGACCGACGGACATGAGCAAACAAATATACCCCCTCTTCTTCGAAGGAGGGCATAATAAATTTGAATAGAAATGATTCGAACTTTTATTAATGTTAACGCATATACATGTACATGGATACAAATACAATAATCAACTACAGCTTGCTGCACTTTCTTGCAATTAGCCATCACTTAATTACTCATGGGTTTTGACTTTTGTCCCATGATTTTTCTTATTCAATTTTCGTTGTAAAAGTGACTGCTTAAATCTTACTGTGATTTCATTGAAGTGACTATAGACTTGAACGAATCTGCATCTGCGCCCTATTTTGACTTTTTTAAACAAAGGATCTAAAGTTTTACTATACACTTTACATATTTTATAATGCAATGGTGTGGTTTATTAGTTCAGGTTACTTTACAAATTTGTTTTCACCAGTTTTATACTTTTAATTCTGTAACAACAAGCAAAATTGTATAAATGATATCCCCCGCCTTCTCCTAATTTATATCTATACACCTACGTTCATAAAATTTCAGGCCGAGATAAAGCCCTAAAAAGTTTGTGACAAACAGCCGGAGGGATGGACTGATTATAAAGGCGGACTGATACAAACGTATATCCCCCCCGCCTTTGGCATTGACTAATTATAATCCATTAAAACAAGCATAGCCCGTTACCTGAGAAGGAAACCACATTTGCGAAATAAGAAATACAAACAAAAACATCAACACAAATTGTTCTTTTGAATATAAAATGTCTGTTTAATGTCAATCAGTTCACAAAGACTGTTTTTTTTAAATAGTTTGAATTCATAAGATTTGTGAAATGCTTGTGTCAAAATTGTGAGATGGCTGACCCACTGGCCACATGCAAAGAACGAAAAAAAGCCCTGCAATATTTATTGGAATCTTTCATTTCATAATCTGTCTACAAAAAATAGGTAAGAGTGGTGGTAGAATGAAAACTAATGAAAACAAAGTTTAAAATGGTAACGTAAATTGCAGTGGAATTGCAAACTTGTTAAAATTCACTTTATTCTACAAGTTGAACCAAAACGTTTGCTCAAGCCATTTGTATAAGGCAAAAAAGAAAATAATTGCTCGAATCAAGGTATAAAAACCATGGAAATAAATAATAACACTATATGCAGTAATATGCAAGTACTATACTGTCATTGATGGTCTAGGAAAAAAAATAGCCCATTGATATATTCTATATTAAAATACAAATGTCCGTCATTTACAAATAATGTGCAAAGTATCTTCTGCAGCATGTTTAAAATCGCTTTAGAGTACGAATTGAATCTTCTCAAATCAAACCTCTTTTACCAATGATGGGTAATACTAACAATAACCAAGTAAGAAGTAACAATGAAAGCATTGTTTAGTGCAGTGTGCCTTTCAGTTTAAAATTTGTCATTATGAATATACTTGCCAGCCTAAAATCTTCCTTGTAAAGAATAACAGTGACTGTTATTAACTAGTGGTTTAAGTGTGCATTCTCGACTCAGTATTGAACCACTAAAGAACAATGTACAATACATCCTACTCCAGACTGAATGTTTAAATATCAAAATTGTTTTTTTAAAGATGGCATAACAAACTTTCCAACTAAAAGTTTGTTTATAGATTGAACAATTTCAAACATAAATGTTGTAAAAGCAAAGTTGGCCTTCAGACTGAAATCTGCAAATGAAATTAAAAATTCCTACACAAAAAGATAAAAATGGGGGAAAAAAATTAGAAAACAAAAAGTTAATTAAGAAAAAGAATCCATTCATTAAGACATTAAGTGATTATACACTACTCTTAATATGTATGTTTTGCTTTCAACCCAATTATATCATACAGAACTTAGATACATGTATGTCACATACACTGATCCCCCATGACACATGTTTGGACACTGGCAAATCAAATATAAATCATCACCAAATTTTTAATATACTTAACACGTACACAATACTACCAGGCCTTTTCCGCTCCATTTTGGAAAAACACCACACTGGAATTTGGGAATTTTGCGTGGTAAAAAACCCATTTGGGGGAAAAAATTAATCACAAAACTGGCTCAATTGGGAATAATAATCGCATGTTAATAGTGTTTCTTATATTGAAAAAGATGCCGTTATTACTGGTAAATAATGACTATTTTGATAACATATTATTAAAATTTTACAAAATATTATGAACATGTGTGATAAGTGCAGGTGTTTTTTTATCTGATTTTGGAGAAAGGGCCTGGCCTTTTTTGAGGTGAAAAAAGTCTTTTAAAAATAATCAATTTAACATACCTGTATTTTACTGTTTTTTAAAACAAATTTAAGGCAACAGATAATTTAATTATGCAATATTTTTCTTTTTTCTACACTGGATCAGGTTAACATATATATTTAAAGTTTAACAAAAAAAAACAAGTTTCACCGTTTTTTCTTTAAAAGTTAAGGGACATAGACACCTCCCTTAACTCCAAAGAAATCACCTTAAAAATGGCATCGTAGCGGACATGTTTCAGAGGTTTTCGTCGAATTTAAACAAAATTTCATCAAATGTGTATGTTTTCTTCAACATTTATCATCGCTTTAAACACAGACCAATGTATGTACTCGAACGACTTGAAAATCCGAATTTTAAACAGTATCACAACAACAACTTTAGCGGAAGTAAAATTGTTGTCATTTGACGTTGGACGTGATTTTCATTCTTACAATAATAATTTGAGTTTTGTTACCATTTTACGCCATTTCTTTGGATGAATCAATGATCATGTTTCAATAAAATAATGGAAAGACTGTGATTTTAATGTGAAAAAAGCAGGCGTTATAGACTTGCGACTGGGATATGTTTACATATCTGACATTGTGGTTATGCTGTATTGCATGTCAGATTGTGTTTGTTTTCCCTTTCGCACTGAATGAATGTGTGTTGCATCTCGGAATAATCGAGTAAGTACTAAATATGTTTAATTTATTTTCTAACATAACTGACTGCCCTTTTTTCAGCATGCCCAGACGTTATGCAAAAGTAAATATGGTAATGTTTTTGATCAACTTAGAACTATCAAATTACACTCGTTAAACGCTACTGTCGCCGGGTGGTGAAAAGTGTGCGGCCAATCCGGGACTCGAACCAGGGACACCTCGCTTACATGGTGAATGCTCTCCCGACTGAGCTTACCTGGCCGCTACACATCTTTTCACCAATCCCAAATAAGTTCGGTACCGTGACATTCTCCCCTGCCAAGTTGGAATTCGTCCTCGAATTTGAGTCACAGAGAACAGTGACATACGATCTGGGTACCATTGTCATAAATGCATAATGAAATCACTCTTATTATATATAGTATAATTATATGACAACAATTAATTATATCACTTACTTGCATTGAATTATGAAATTATGACAATGGCACCCAACTTACGATAGACCAGGATATATGCAATGTTAGAAATCTGCACACAGATAATTCAGACATGGCTGCCTTACAAGATCATTCTGAAAATTACAATGGAAATGAACATGACCTTTGTAACAGGACTATGGTGGAATTAATTTTTTTAGATCATTTTCACATTATTTATTAAGTTATGTTCACACACCTATTCATGCAAATAAACTTGCATACTTAATTTAAAGAATTATAAAGCAAAAATTGTAATTGAAAACTGAAGCCTACAATGTACCCTAAAATCATTTGGAATACACAATGTGGACGAAGTTCAAGGTCTATAGTTTTATCTCCATAATAACAAATGAATACTGTGCAGTTTGTTTAACTAAACATTATATTAGTATTCCTCCTGCAAATGCGCCAACACGGCCCAACAGGACCTTATACAATTTTATATGGAGCTGAAACTTCCTCTACTTAATAAGTGCATTCAAATTATGCAGATTGCAATAAAAATATAATAATAATGGAAATAACAAAATTATATTTAATGATAACATTTGCATTTCATTTTCAATAATAAAGTTGATATTTTAACAAGATGCGTTTGTGAAACACAATGTCCCCCTATATGATGTTTGACCTTGAAGGATGACCTTGACCTTGTGAAGGATGACCTTGACATTGACCTTTCACCACTCAAAATGTGCAGCTCCATGAGATACACATGCATGTCAAATATCAAGTTGCTATCTTCAATATTGCAAAAGAATTCATAAAATAAGCAATTTAAGCCACATATATTTGACCTCTGACCTTGAAGGATGACCTTGACCTTGACCGTTCACCAATCAAAATGTGCAGCTCCATGAGATGCACATGCATGCCAAATATCAAGTTGCTATCTTCAATATTGCAAAAGTATTTATAAAATAAGCGATTTGGGCCACATATATTTGACCTCTGACCTTGAAGGATGACCTTGACCTTTCACCACTCAAAATGTGCAGCTCCATGAGATACACATGCATGCCAAATATCAAGTTGCTATCTTCAATATTGCAAAAGTATTCATAAAATGAGCGATTTTGGCCACATATATTTGACCTCTGACCTTGAAGGATGACCTTGACCTTGACCTTTCACCACTCAAAATGTGCAGCTTCATGAGATACATATGCATGCCAAATATGAAGTTGCTATCTTCAATATAGCAAAAGTTATTGCAAAATGTTAAAGTTGGCGCAAACAGACCAACAGACCAACAGACAGACAGGGCAAAAACAATATGTCCCCCACTTATAGTGGGGGACATAAAAATATCCTCTTTTGTGTTAAAGTCACTATCACGCTCACCAATACATACAGCTACTGTATTATGCTATATAAAAACATTCGACAACAAGTAGTACCATACGATGGTTAATTACGATAAACCCTAAAACAAGTAACATTGATGTAAAAACGTTATATTACAAGCATTCGGCAAGTTTTAAGCATCTAAATATCGTTCCACGATGTAATCTACTTTCGCTTTCGATTCAGGATCGGATTCATTCGGGTTGCATTCATTTGCATAATTTATACAAGCCATTTTCGCATTCGCTAAGTTCCAGTTACCCAGAATTCATTTTGATTTCACAGAATGATTATTCATGAGAGCTACGTCATGCTTCCGACGCTTACTGTATCCAATCTCGTGTTCGCCCGTAAATGTTCGGATATTTTACGGAAGATATAAATGGAATTATTTGTGGCCACAAAAAAATACAAACAAGCATTTTGTATCTCGTTAAATCAATTCTACCAGACAACAACTAACGTTGAAATTTTGCATTTTGCTAAAAGGAACATTGATTTTTTTATGGGTAAGCTTTATTTAACGAAATATTCGATATTTTTTAGCGTGATTGTTACTTTAATTGAAAGATTTATTATTTATTTGCTTTGACATTTCTTTTTTTGTCTATTCAATATAAGACATACAATGTATACATGTATATACAATGTATACATGTATATACAAAGTGATACCATGTAGCAGCAATAATGTTCAAAATTGTTATACAAGAAATGCTAATATAAACTTTTTGACCTTGTGGTTTCTTTTTGATTAAAAAAAATTAAATCTGTATTTTTTTCTTTGGTTGTTTGTGACAGATGTTTAAAAAAAACAGAATACTTATGAAAACAGATGAGTTGCATACAGTGGGTGGAAAGCAAACTGGACTTGTTATGAAAGTTTAATATGTTTCCATTTATGTTCAAATATATGAAGTGTATCATTGTTGAGGGCTATTTCTTTTTCAATTTAAATCTTAAGTTTTAAATAATTGATAAAAATTGTAGGTGTTTGTTTTCTGTTTTTCATGCTGAATATGAAATATTTCATTAATATAATAATAGTATTCACAGCATTATTAACCTGACTCAGGTATTTTGAAGGTATTTACCCCTAAACTGATGTTTAAGAGAGATAGTTTAACAATTTATTGTTGTTTCTCTTGAAAGGTTTTCAATTGATTCCATAGAGTAATATGTTAACTACACATATCACTTAGATTTGTGATAGATAGGTTACACTTAAAAAGATATGTACATGTATTTGTAGCTAGTTTATCAAAAGATGGTTAATATTGATAACACCACAGGTTCAATCATCCATATTTTACACAAGTTTATGTGATCAAGAACCATGTGTAAATAATTTACGATATATTATAACGCAATACACACATACCATAAAACTGAAGGTGTATATTTGTATCACACTAAAATGTAAACTATTCAGTTGTCTGATAGTGTGTTTGTAAATAATATTGCTTTTGTGTGCATATCAAGAATTACCGGTATTTAAAATAGCTGTTTATGCAAAAAAAAATAGGTTTAAACTTACTTATTAAAATAATGATCACAAAGAAGAAGGCTTGTCATCGTAGGATGACATAATTATGCCCCCTTTTTCCACATTTTTCGAAACCTAAACGCAAAACCTAAACGCAAAGTGTGACGGAATTTCAGATGGACAGACTGACGGACAGTGCGATCACTATATGCCACCCTACCGGGGGCATAAAAATTAAATGCACATATATCTATCATTGCTTTTTAAAGCCACACACCTTGAAATGAAGTACATTTTAATCAATTAATATAGATTCAATTTGAAAGTGTGCAAAAATTTTATTAAATCTAAAGCCTAGTAAGCAAGTTATTTATTATTTTTCAAACGGTCCCGCTTTTAAAACCGAAAGTAGCATTTGTAATTCAAAGGATCACGGGTTATATGACACATTCGGAACACCTCCGGTTTCATCTACAGAAATAAACAAACATGGCGGATAGTGGAACGGACATTGTGAGTAGCATCTGTATTCTTACAAATATTTCAATTAAGAAACTATTAATAAGTTTCATATGCATATTATCACATAAAAGTGACTCTGAATTATCGATTGCAATATATGTTAGCCATATTTATGCAATCAAATTCTTTAAATCCTTGCGAAACAGTAGAAAATTTGCTTGGGGCCTCCCACGGGGAAATAAAAGAACATGTTTTTTTCGAAAGAATTCACTAGTTTAAGAAAAGGTGGATGTAAATAATAAGTGCTATCTGTATAAACTATACTTATTAGTTATAAATGTAATAAAACTCCACATTAGCACCACGTGTATACCAATGTGTCATTTATTTTGACTAATTTCTTTATACCATTTCAGACATGTAAATTATTATATCATTTGAGATTTTTTGCTATTATGTTAATGAAGAAGTGTTTTCTTAGGATACAGATACATCGATGGATAGTTTAGGCTTTAGAGGGGGGAATGGTGGACGGGGCAGTCGTGGTGGTCGGAGTAGTCGTGGTGGACGAGGTAGTCGTGGTGGCCGGAGCAGTCGTGGTGGGCGTGGTGCAACAAGGGGTAGTGCAAGTGGAAGTGGAAATGGTGGTCGGGCTGAAGAAGGTATTTTTGATTTTAATATATTTATTATGATTATCCCTCAGTTCACAATACCAAGCAGATTGCTCGCTTTCTAGACTTTACATATATAAATATTTTCTGGTCTTTGTACGAGTACACTAGGTGATTGGAGCTGCAGTGAATATGCTTCAAAAATATTTGAATGATAATATAATATATATTCATTGCAAGTATAGTTCAGCCATGTCATGGCAAAAGGGACATGAAGGCTATCCAGATCAACCTGTTCTTGAAGCGCAGTCTGATCCACACTGTTCAATATTCAGATTGAACAATACAGATGTTGAGCAAACAGTTTCGATCCTGATCTGACTGTACTTTCAAGAGCAGGCTGATCTGGATCGATTAAATTGGTTGCAATCGTATAAAGGTCCCTTTTCCAGTGACGTGCCTCATTTGTAAACAAAATATATCCACATCAAATACATGAAAGAACTTTACAAATTGTTTTGTGTTTTTTTTTGCTCCCCCTTGAAGTTGATGCAAATGCCAAGTGAGTGACAGGTAACAAAACACTAATAAAACAATATGTCTTAACATTATAGGCGGTGGAGTAGAAAGAGGTCGTGGTGTTGCTAGGGGTCGAGTAGGAGGCAGGCGTAGAGGTAGAGGTCGTGGTGGTAGAGGTCGTGGAGATGAAGTCAGAATTGCGAGAAGTGACAAAGAACGTCTTGAGGCATTGTGGGCTGAGAGGAAGCAACAGATGAGGGTAATTACATAAAAAATAAATAATACTAAATAGGATTGAACATATAATACAGCTGTCACTTGAAATACATACTTCAGCATCAGGATAGTGGGGGAAATGACAAATGTAACTGCACGGAAAGCTACCCGGGGCTTTGGTTCAGAGATAGTGGGCCCTGGTCTCTTTCAATTTAAGGCCAGGACACATAATCATTGGTTAACATAGACTTTATCCCCACAGGATAAAGATTATACAATGGTGTACTGACAAAAAATTGTCCTCATTATTCAACGGCCTTGTTGTGCATGGTTTCAATTGG
Organism: Dreissena polymorpha; assembly: GCF_020536995.1. Taxonomy (NCBI): domain Eukaryota; kingdom Metazoa; phylum Mollusca; class Bivalvia; order Myida; family Dreissenidae; genus Dreissena; species Dreissena polymorpha. The sequence goes on along the minus strand of NC_068355.1, from coordinate 54,984,373 downwards.
CTGTTATATAAATCATAATAGACGTGTAGTTGTCAACACTATCACTCATCAATATGATAAAATAAGACTTAAGACAATATGTGGAACCTAAATAATGACACTTAAAATTTTGTATGGTTTGGACATGTCGATAAACATCTACATATTATATATTTTCAGGATGTAGTTAAAGACATGCCTGTCGACGAGCTCCGAGAACTTGTCCTAAAACTGATTGATAGAGAGCCAGGACTTGTGATCGATCTGTGCGAGGGTGCACAGGCCGGTGACAACCCTCCACCTACACCAGAACCACTGCAACCTGCATGGTGTACATGTGGTAACTGCAGGGCAATGGCGACAGACCTAGAGAATGTCTGTTGTAAATGCCTTCCAAGAAACTGTGTTTCAACTAGAGCTGTAAGTTTCATTAAATCAACATTTCTCTAAATCATGTATAATGGGCAAGGTTGAATACTAAATTCGTAAGAAACTCAACTGGATCAAAAGTTCAAAACTGTTAGTTACATGAACTCAAAACTATAGTCTAATGTTACTTTAAAAAAATTGCACATATTTTGTATCAGTATTGTCCCACTTGAGCCATTTGAAGCAAAAATGGCACTATAGCAATGCATAGTCTTCAGCTGATGCCCTTTGACTGCAGTCTGAGAGAATCTATAAAATGCTAGTTCAGGTGAAATCTTCCCACTGCCATTGATCACACAGGCCGCCATTGCTGCAGTCAATAACAACACTAGTGCATGCTTTGGTTTTGAAACTAGGTATGAATAAATTATAACGACCAGTTTTGATTTAGAACACTCTGCGCTAAAAATCAGTCTACAGCCTAAACCAGGTTTACCATACTTGTTTGGACCATCAAGACTTATCGTCTTAATTGCACATTTAGGATAATTGTGCCCTACCTCTATTTCTCAAGCAATTGTTTATAATTTATAATTTTTCTCAATTCAGGAGATTGACAGACTAGTGTTGGATCCACAGGTCCTTGCTTTAGGCCACACTTATTACAGGGCAGTGTTGGCAAGGCGGCGCGAAAGAATTGAGGATGCCCACAAGCGTTACCGGCATTGTGCATACCGGAAATTCAAGTTGTGGAGGTGGGGACGTCTGGGAGCAGGGGTTAGGAGAGTTATACCGAGTTGCTGTGTCCTGAGGATCAGAGCACAGTACCCATCTCCTACAGGACAGTATGTTGGATACATTCCTGGGCGGTTTTACTGAACAATTGTGTATCTGTATAAATACTGTGTAAATAAAAGACAAAAGTGTATCCATTTTTTTCAGTTGTATTCTAGTAAAAACATAACAAGAAATTTTAACAACTCCCACCAGGAGCACATTTTATACAAAAATTCAATTTGAATATATAAAAGGAAGTTAATATGAAATGAGAAATATGTTTTATAAAGGGAGATAATTGGTTGGTATTGGGTGCGATGTGTTATCTGATTATGGTGAATAGTTGAGCTAAATAATTTAAAAACCCTTTGATAAATGTACAAGAGGATCATAGATCCTGCTCTCATCTGTTATCAGCAAAATTATGGCCTCTGGATTATCAGCAAGGTTTTCTTATCATTTGAACTCGTTTTGATCCCACATGACCAACATTCAAACTTGACCTTTAAATCATCAAAACATAAATTGTGACCAACTTTCATGAAGATTAAAGCAAAAGTGTGGTCTCTAGAGCGGTAACAAAGTTGTGTATCATTTGACCAAGTGACCTTTTTATTTTCAACATGACCCATATTCCAACTTGACCTTAAAATCATTAAACAAATATTTTGACCAACTTTCACGAGATTGGAGCAAAATTGTGGTCTATGAAGTGGTAACAAGATTTTTTTATTTGACCTAGTGACCTAGTTTCACACCCACCATGACCCATATTCAAAGTTGATATTTCATTGGGATACAACTTCTCAAAAAGTTTGGTGAAAATCAAAGCAAAAAAGAAAGCGCTGGAGTATTAACGGTGATATTGATTAACAGCGGAAGCAATCACAAAACCTCACATTGTCAGAGCTAAACAAGAATGCCAAACTGTCACAAGATACGCCCGTTTGAAGGTTTTGAACAATACCCATAAATAAAATACCGACTGTCAATTTCCTTAATCATGGAAAGCACGAAGGAAATTTGGCGAAAAAAGTGTATATCACAATTAATGGACTAGGGTAAAATACACAATGGTGATTGTTTTAAACGCACTAAGTGACCATGTCACTTATTTTTTTGACCCAGCATGACCCATATTTTAACTTGACCTATATATCATCTAGACACAACTTCTGACCTAATTTGGTGAAGATCAGATGAAAAGTATTTCAATAAGCGGACACCATGCTAAATCCTTGAAATGCACTAAGTGACCCAGTGACCTAGTTTTTAACCCGGAATGACCCATGTTCAAACGTGACATAGACATTGTCTAGATACAACTTCTGACCAAGTTTGGTGAAGATCTGATGAAAATTATTTGAATTAGAGAGCGGACACTGCTGTGGACGCCAAGGGTTATCTTATACGTCCCGTTTTGAAAAAAGGCGTATAAAAATGAACCAGACACATAATATAACAAGTATAAGACTAGTGTTGACATTGGGACGCAGGGGTCTGGGTGTTTTGCATCGTGAGAGAATACATATCTGGCAGTAAACAGTGTTTTTCAAGGATGCTTGCTATTGAAATATCTAAAAAGCTGGGCAAAGCATTTTGAACACGGATTGTTACAAGAGATTCTATGATTGGACCTTACAACTTCAATGTTATATTGGAACTTGACCTACATTTGAGGCCTTCAGTGTAGTTCAGTTTTTCTATGATTTGACCTTGTGACCTAGTTTTAAAGGTCACTACTTAGATAGGACCTGGACTTTTCTTTTACTTAGTTTATCATTGTGACAAAGTTTGAAGGAAATCCATGCAACATTGTGACCTCTTAAAGTGGTACTGTCCCAAAGACAGTATTTGTTAAGCTTACATCGTCAACATGTAACAAGCGACCCAAATCCCCATCCATGCAAGATCTTCATCTGACAACATCAATCAATGTTTATAAAACAATGTCACACAAGAAATGCCTTCAGAGGATAAACCATTGCTTTAAAATGCTTACTGTTTTCCATCTGTTATGCATGTTATTTTGTATGTGCCCAAAAACTAAATTCAGGGTCGCTTTCATAAGTGATCCGATACTGACATCCCAAGCAAGTCATCTCCAGGCATTTTTCGTGTGATCTTGTTATGTTAATGAAATAATAAATGCTCAATAACTGTATTAAAATACTTTACATTATATAAAGTATTCGTATACATAACAAACATGTTGAAGCAAAAAGGGTGATAAGTAATCGTGTCAGTTGCCTGATTAGAGGCAATTAAAAAATACAGCTTTTTTTAAAAGGGAAATAATACAAAAAGTAGAGTTATGGTTCCTTATAACTCCTTTTTTTTCCCCAATTTGCTTAATCATTTTACAAAGTTACACACTCCAACCTTTTATACTTTTAGAGTAACCGTCTGGACAGGGTTTAGGAAAAGGGAGGTAATTCAAATATAAGACCTACTAGAGTTATAGTTCTTTGTCATTGCACCTCCTCTAAATTAGTTTTATCATTTTAAGAAGTGACCAGCTTTTAAAGTTATTGTGTGGACAAGGTTTTTGAACAAAAGAAATAATTTAAAAGTGGGAAATCCCAGAGTTATGGTTCTTTTTCAATGCACTTCTCAAAGAGCTCTATTTCTGTATCAAGATTAACATTGATGCCATCAATACTTAAGAGATATGGTTGGGACAAAAGTGTGAAAGACAGATAGAAAGATGATTGAGAAGTGATCCCTATATATGTAGCTACTTTGTAGCAGGCAACACTAAAATGAAAGTTGGTAACAATTAATATCTAAAGAATGAAATTGTCCATTAACACTTACTGACAACAAATATACACTGACAAATGGCAAAGAATCAGTATCATTATCTTCACAATCATTCTTCAGTAACACACAAGTTAATGTGCAATGTTTATTCCAGCTCCAATTTAAACCTTGACTGCTTTGCCAGAGAGCTGGTCGGTGGTGGGGTATCTGGAGACCCCAAGGTTTTCCTTTTCTTCCTTGGGTCTGTTGGCGACATCTTGACCGGCGCCGTCAGTGGCTCGGCACATACAGCAAAATGCTGTACCACTTTATGAATCATGTTCGGCACATATGTGTACGTCTTCTTCTCTTTCACAGCGAAGGTCGTGTACTTATGCCCCCTTTTGGAGTACTTTCTGTGCTGTCTGAAACAACAAGAAATGTGTGTTATCATTGTTATATTGAATTATTCAGACTGAGCCCATCAAATCAAAACTGTGAAATGTCCAACTATGATCTGGTTATTATGCACAACAGCTGGACAAATAGTATCTGTTAACAACAGTAATATAAACTGGAAAAGTTGCTCCTTTGGAAGCACCAACTGCATCCAATAAATATAATAGCAGACACGGTTTGATTGGGTCTTTTTCAAACATACAGATCTCTGGCTGTCCAATCACATGTAATGACTAGCTGTTTAGGCTCTATTAAGAATAGATTGATCGTTAGTAAAACCGAATTCAGTTAGTGACAAAACCATAAGAATGCCCGTAGGAAGGCTTAAACTGCAAAAACTGGGCAAATGAGCCGCGTCACGGAAAAAGGGACTTAGGTGATTGCGACCAGTTTAGATCCAGAAATCAGTGTGTGCTTTTCAAGCGCAATCTGATCAGGATTCAAACTGTTCGCTTAAAATCTTAAGAAGTACTGACTGAATATCAAATTATAATTTGGATCCTTATCAGACTGTTTTCAAATGCATGCTGATCTAGATCCAAAATAGTCGCTATCGTGTATGTGACCTGGCTCATACCATCAAAGAGGGTTCCAACTTTTGTCAACATATTTAGAGCAATTCTTAATACCCTTCTCTAGATCTGGGCACTACACAACCATCATAATGTTGAGCCGAAATGCTTACCTAGGTTTTCCATCCTTGTCAGTCAACACCTTTCTCTCCTTGTGTGCTTGGTAGTCAAGGCAGGCTAAATAGTTCCTTGCTTTGTAAACAGGGTGGCTGTAAATAAATAAACCCCTTTTCATAAATTTTAAGATTCAGAATATACTTTATATCACTTGCTATTACAAACAAAATAAATTTTAAATTTATATCTCAAAAAACCAAATATTCAAACATTCAAAATAAATATTAATGTGATATGCATTTGTGCCACATCAAGCAAAAAGCGGGCTTTGAAAAAAATCTAAACAGTCATTGTTCAGGAATAATTTCATTTAATGTGTTTCGAAGCAAACAGTTTGAATCCTGATCAGACCGTAATTCAGTATAGGGTGGTCTGGATCCAAACTAGTCAATTTCGCTGTAAGGCACTTTTTCGACCAAGGCAGTGCATCTGAGGAGATCATTTGTGTACTCACGTGTATGCAAATCTTTTTGCAGCGTACATCAGTATGTGTTCATGGAACGTTTCTAACTCGCCAGTATGGCTGAAAAAATATATACAAACAATTGTGATTGTATGCTGTTTGGACACCAGTAATGTTAGCTCAGAAGTGACGTGACATCAGATAAGTCACATCACTGGCAAGTTCCAATGTTGTTATCAATTGACTGCTGCATAAGCTTTGCGCATATAAAGTTAAAATTTATAATGAAAGATAATTTCATACCCATTTGTTTGTTATATTGCATGCACTAAAAGTTTGAATATATAACATTTCATAAACATTTTCATATAACCATATATTTATCAAACATCACTATAAATACTTACCGAAAGTTCTTGAAGAATGGCAGATTATTTATGAAGCGAGCGTCCATCACTGCTTTTGTCAAAGCTATATGAGCAGGACTCCCAGATTCAATATAGGGTTTGGAGGGATCTTCTTGCAACTCTCCATGCTCACATTCACCCAAAGGAAATACATGGTCATCGACAACGTGATGAAGAATCCCTACCAACTTGTCCTGAAAAAAATTGATAAAAATAAATTGCTTTCCTTTTATGGAACCTGTTGCTTAGCATTAACCCGTTAAGCGCTGGAACCGAACTTAAAAGGCCTTTGCAAACAGTTTGTATAAAGATCAGATGCCACAAAAAGTGGCGTCTGATAAGTATCCAAACTGTTTGCTATTCTGATAATGGTCTTTGAAAAAAGTGAAGAAAATTATTATTTTTGAAATTCAGCAGACACCAATAGCAGACGACAAATATCCCAGCATGCAAAGGGTAAATGTTTAATATGCTTGGTGGCTATCAATATTGCAGAAAAATTGAACTAAATAAGAGAATTAAACTGTAATATTTCACTATACCATGGGCATGAGATACAAAGGAGTATGTATACATGTAAGTCATGTATCTTTAAAATTAATAATTTTAAAATCCTTCACACAAAGGCCAATATATTCACTACCATGTGGATTTTCACTTAAGTCAGCTTAAATATATTTGGAACAAGGGCTGTTTGTAAAACATGCATGCCCCCCATATGGGCTGTCCGTTGTAGTGGCAGCCATTGTGTGAATACGTTTTTTGTCACTGTGACCTTGACCTTTGACCTAGTGACCTGAAAATCAATAGGGATCATCTGTGAGTCACGATCAATGTACCTATGAAGTGTCATGATCCTAGGCAAAAGCGTTCTTGAGTTATCATCCCAAAATCATTTTACTATTTCAGGTCACCATGACCTTGACCTTTGACCTTGTGACCTCAAAGTCAATAGGGGTCATCTGCGAGTCATGATCAATCTACGTGTGAAGTTTCATGATCCTAGGCATTTGCGTTCTTGAGTTATCATCCGAAAACCATTTTACTATTTCGGGTCACCATGACCTTGACCTTTGACCTAGTGACCTCAAAATCATTAGGGGTCATCTGCGAGTCATGATCAATCTACCCATGAAGTTTTATGATCCTAGGCGTATGCATTCTTGAGTTATCATCCGGAAACCATTTTACTATTTCGGGTCACCGTGACCTTGACCCTTGACCTAGTGACCTCAAAATCAAAAGGGGTCATCTGCAAGTCATGATCAATGTACCTATGAAGTTTCATGATCCTAGGCCCAAGCGTTCTTGAGTTATCGTCTGAAAACCACCTGGTGGACGACGGACCGACCGACCGACATGAGCAAAGCAATATACCCCCTCTTCTTCAAAGGGGCATACAAAAATACCTCGAGCAAGTCTGCATCACCATCACATGAACTGCAACTGTACCAAAAGTGGTTTACTATATCGGGTACCCATGGTCGTAGCTCCTTATTCTTTGCCTCGGCAGCAACCTGTAAGAAAATTTAGACATAACAAGTGACGCTCTTTTATATCTCCCTTTAGATAAATAGTCAGCAGTGATTATTGTTTGCCTTGTATGTCTTTATGTCCCGTCTGCACATGGTTCAATTTAGGCCATAATTTGTAGAACAGATATTCCCGATAACAACAGCTAAATCTTATCGAGACAATAAATTGGTTAACTTAGTAAAAATGAAAACACTGGCGCAGATCCAGATGAGGATACATGTTCCAATTTTCTGATGTGCATAAAGCAAGGTTAACATCACTCAAATACTTCTAAAAACCTAGTCATCTTGCAAGCAATACTTATTTACAAGTGTGGTTTTGTGTGCACTGTCAACTTACCCCAGCTAATTTTCTGCCAAAGTTCTTTCCACCATGCCACATGTCGAATGAGTGTGTGATATGTTGGTACTCTTTAGCTGCAATATAATTACATGTATATACAATTTTTGTTATAACACAATTCTGCTTAAGCCGGTGCTAGGTGGTGTGAGGTGTCGCATTTTCTATTACCACTCATGAACAGACCCAATCAACCTTGTCTGCTATTATATTTTTTGAATGCAGTTTATGCTTCCATTGAGGCCACTTTTTCATTTTATATTTACTTTCACAAAAGCAGTCGGTAAGTGTCTGTGTGGCAGCTGTAAAAAGTCAACCCGTGCTTCGATTCAGTGTTGTTATATTTCTGGTCCTTTGGGATCATGTAGTGTATACAATGTTTCCAGTTTAAATTAAAGTAGTAAACATCAATATTAGTTATTTGTGCAGTTTTACAGCACACCAATCATTTTTTTTGCCGCCACACAGGAAATACGTTTTGGCTAACCTTGGTTGTTAACCCTTTCAGTGCAGGAACCGGATTTTAAAGGCCTTTGCAAACAGTTTGGATCCAGATGAGACGCCACAGAACGTGGCGTCTCATCTGGATCCAAACTGTTTGCTATTCTGATAGTATTTTTTGAAAAAAATGAAGAAAATGCTTATTTTACAAATTCAGCAGACGACATTTTAGCAGACGACAAATTTCCCAGCATGCAAAGGGTTAATTAGTTAAAGCAACACCAGGGGTCAAAACCACCAAACCTGCTTGAGCTAAGAGATGCATAGACTCCAATCCTTTAAACCCATTGTCGCCTCTTATAACAACACAGGGCACTGAAACGGTAGATGCAATTTTGTGTCGATGTGCTCCTCAGTCACAAAGGGGTAGCCTACAGTAAGATAAACAATAAAAAGCACTTTATGTTCAGGCTTGTCTAGTATGTGTAACTTACCAATCATTGATGATATTGTGGTGCTTGCATCAGTTACAAGTTCTTTGACAAAGATGCCAGCATCTAGAAGTTGTTTTAGGCAGCGCTTCAGGCCTTCTGGCTCCATTAGTGTAGACGTCATGTTGGTTTCTCGTTTGTTCACTATGACACAAGCCAGGAGGTCTTTGCTGTCATGTGTCATCACAGTGTAAGTACAATACTGTGCCGAGAATCCTGGCGAGTCCATTCTCCCATCACCTAAATATTTTCAGAAATGTAATGACATGTTTATTGAACTAATATTCATAATTTCAGGTTGTTACTGAAAATCACCTTTTCTTTAAAGATATCATATAAATAATGTTATATTTTTGAGTTACTGTCAAAATAAAGCCATTGAATTTAAACATAGTATTTTTTATACAAAAGTAGTGCATAGACTAAGAGTCTGCACAAAAATAAATACACGTCCATGCAAACACTGAACTGTACCAACATAATACATGTATGATGTCTTTAGACAAATTTACAAGCAATTATAGTTATTACATTCTAAACTGGAGCAATGATAGTAACTACATTATAAACAGAAACACACTTACCCATTATTACTACCTCGTGACCAGCATACGTCTCCCTATTCCTTCTTATCATCTCGTCAAACTCTTCCTTTATGATGGGAATACCATGGTGAGACAGGTACTGATGGTGTTGAGTGGATGGCGTTATGTTCAAGTTCATCACTGTAGCCAGCAGTCTCACTTTCTCATAGTTGTTACCACTAACGAGGATGGCAGTGGACAGAATAATGTTACCCGCTGGTTTCTTCCTTACAACTGGCTGACTCGACCACTGCTTCACTAGGTGTGCTTTTGCTTCACACTTCTGAAATGATATTGTAAAATCTTTTAATGAAAGGGAGCTAATGATAACTCTTAAATAACTAGAAAAGTGTCATAAAGCTCTGTATACAATTACATATTAAGTCATATTTTTTTCTTTCTCTATGAAGCTTAAAAGTTAGATAAATGACTGATATAATATATTGTTTCTGCAGATTATTATAAGATAAAAGCTTCGTTTGCTCAAATCTCTAAACGTATATACTATTATACAACAACTACATACCCATTGAATTGTTGTACTTGATCCAACCCGTTTGGTAGTCATCTTTACATTACTCCTGCAGTTTTTCCTGTCACACACACTTGTCACCTTTAGTCTTGCCAGTTCTAATAGATTTCTGTCAAACGCAATACATTTCCTCTCCCTTACTAAGTCCACCACCTCCTCTTGTCTGTCAGCCTCTGTTGTTATCTCTTCTTCTTCTGGTTGGTCTGCTTCCTTCTCCTCACTGACATCAAAGATCAAGTCTCCAGCCTCAATAATCTCCATGTGGTCATTGTCTTCATCAGCCTCCCTAAGATGATACACACACATTTGTATTACGGCATGAAATAATAATGAAAACTTTCGAAATAACAGCCTTTCACAAAAATAATGAAAGAACTACCGTGATAGATAAAAGCCAATTCACAGTATCCAGACAATGTATATAGTGAAAATAAGACTGCTTACAATGGACATAATAAGATATATTGATCATTCACATTCCTATCAAACTTGATCATTCACATTATTATCAATCTATCCCACCAATGAACCTCAAACAATGTGCCAGGTACCTTATTGATATGTCAAAGGAAAAGTCCACATCTTCATCTGAATTGATGTCAACATCCTCCATGGCATCTTCTTCCTCACTCAATGTGGGGCGATAGCTGACATCTTCCTTTTCCGGTTCCAACACTTTATATGTAATGCTAAAATTAGGATATTCAGTAATTAAATAAATTATTATAAAATAAACAAAATAGTATGTGTAAGAGCATATGTGACATACAAGATTTATAATAGCACATGCAAGGTTTGCATTGATTGATTCACAAGTATACTGTTCATTATGCTATAAGATCTATACCAAAACCTTCTAAACTTAAAAAGCACAAAATGTTAGTGAAAAGTTTGGATCCTGATCTGAATGAATGTCCTTAATATGTAGACTGGTTTGGTCCTGTACTGTTCTGAATTTATAAGCCCTCTGTTTGCATATAGCAGTCTGTATGGTACATGATTTTTATTTCAAATTTAACATCTGTTGTTTTCTATATTAATTAAGCTATACAACTTGTGAAAAAATTTCTTGGCATATTCAAAATTCCAGTGCTTTACTTACTCCAACACTGACCCCTCTGTTAGTCTAGCCTTTTCAAGGTATCTCTCCTCTATATCAGAATATGAACTTGTTGAGGAGCGTCCTTCATCTTCTGGCTCAGACGACCTGTGAAATGAAGCAAAAACAGTGTCCTGTACAAATCTGAAATTCATCAACCTCAGATTTTGTAGAACTACTTTTTTTAAATAAATCTTTGATTTACTACAGACCCCCCCCCCCTTTACAGAATAAAATGTCACTCCTTTTTCTCAAATTATTGTATCTATGTACAGAAAATCAACTGAGTGTTTGCTTGTAATTTTGCTAAATTGATATTGAAGGCTATTTTATTTTACTATTCATTTATTCTTACTACTCACTTTTCTGAGGATTCCTTTTCTGATGCAGAAATATCAGACATTTTCAATTCTGGTGGTTTACTTGTGCTTGCAACTGGTGTTGACTGCAAAACTACAGTTTTTTTCACTGGCGTTTCATGCCGCAGTTCCTCACTTCTTTGACTAGCCTCCCTTAAAAGTAATTTAACCCTTTGCATGATGAAAAATTTGTCGTCTGCTAAAATGTTGTCTGCTGAATTTCTAAAATTAGCATTTTCTTTGATTTTTTTCAAAGAATACTGTCAGAATAGCAAACAGTTTGGATCCTGATGAGACGCCACGTTTTGTGGCGTCTCATCTGGATCCAAACTGTTTGCAAAGGCCTTCAAAATTCGGTTCCCGCACTGAAAGGGTTAAAGATAGTTCACATCTTAATAATGCTGTACAAACACAAAAGACATAGAAAATACACCCTATATTGGTTTTTGATTACATGAATTCGAGAATTTTATAAACAAATTGGAACATTTACAGCAAAATAATGACTTTTAAAATCAATTCATGTGGTATGAAATAAGCATCAAACATGATCAGTTAGTTTCTTCTAATTTCTATTCTTATAAATATATAAACTCCATTGTGTTTACATTTTTAATGGCATGTATCTAAATTCCCCCGTCGGGGGCCCCGTAAACCATTCACGATGAATTATCGATATATATTCCACTGTAACGGCTGAAAATGATTCAAATCAATAGCTATGTGGTAGAACTAATTATTTATTCAATCAAAGTTCAATATTTATGCCAAATAAAACTAATTCTCGCATGTTTCATTGTTTTCAAAACCAACTCGCGAACTTACCACAAATCCAACAGGTACATGGCCATTTCATTGTTTGTTTTCAAACATTCCTTCGTTTTAGCTGCTTGCCAGCGATCGAATGCATATTTCCCCATCCTAACAATATGCTGCGACTGTTCATATTTCTTTCTGCTGCCCTTTTTACTCTCTTTATTCTCATTATAGGTCTTTCGCACGCGATTCGATTTCTCCATGTTTGTTTATGTTCCGGTTTTCAGTACGCATGCGCGTAGTACTGATTCGCATACCAAATTTACAACCGAAAGTATGATATCGGGACGTATACGTCCCATTCGACAGACGCTATTATTTTTTTATTTTAAAGCGCAAACGGACGGGTTTCTGCCTTGTAACAACCAGCTATATTCTAATTAGCATAGATAAAATATGTTTCTAATTTATACTTAAATTTACTATGAAAATTAGGGTGTGTGGCTTTAATAAAACGGATTGTGTTGGAAGAACTGCATTTATATGTGCATATGTAATCTTTATTAAAATTAATATTGAAATAAGTAAACAAGTTAATGTTGAATTTTATTATTTTTATTGCCAAATGATTATGGCAAATTTATTTGGTCATTATTGCAAGCTATATAGATTCCATTTCATACTTGTAACATTTTATTTAAAAAATGTATCAACATTTACTACAGTGTTTTAAGTTGTGCTTTTTTTACGTGAAGAAAGGGCCAAGTCTTATATTTTGGTTGAATAATAAATCTAAACACGGAAAAAGGTGAGAAAAAAATATATTGAAATAGGTAAAAGAAAATATTCCTTGTGACAGTTTTAAAGCATGCACTTGAAATTGTCCATGTTATTTTGCAATGAGATATTCACTTTTGTTCAATTTCACTGGCGTTCTTTATCGAGCATGAAATCTCGAATTACATACAACAAAGTGCCAAACAGATACATGCATCCTCAATTTTACATTAATATACACTTAATTGTGACTTTCTATATTTAATATCACTATCAGAATGTGTTTAATCTTGTTTTTATTCCCCTTTCTTTGAAGAAGAGGGGGTGTATTGTTTTTGGCCTGTCTGTCAATCTGTCTGTCATTCTGTCCCAAAACTTTAACCTTGGTTAAAGTTTGATCACTTTTGGAATATCAGAGATAGCAATTTCATATTTAGCATGCATGTGTATCTCATGGAGCTGCACATTTTGAGTGATGAAAAGTCAAGGTCATCCTTCAAGGTAAAATATCATTGCATGTTTTTGTCCCAAAACTTTAACCTTGGTTAAAGTTTGGTCATAACTTTTAGAATATTGAAGATAGCAACTTGATATTTGGCATGCATGTGTTTCTCATGGAGCTGCACATTTTGATTGCTGAAAGGTCAAGGTCATCCTTCAAGGTCAAAGGTATAAAAAAAGGCGCAGTAGGGGGCATTTTTTTACTGACAAACACAGCTCTTGTTTTATATTGCTTTTGATAAATGTTTGTGCAAATTAACTACATCATGAAATGATGAAACATTTATTCAACCATTGCCTAAATATGTTATTGTTAACCAATTAAAAATTCAATTATTTCAATTCATTAAAAATTAAATAATATACTTAATTATTCTGTGCACTTAACTTTCATACCTTAAACTCAAAATAGATTCCACTAACTTCATAATAAGCAATATAAAAACGCATGCAATTACAAGAGCACCGCATAACGGGTGACACGCTCGGCTGCAAAAGCTTGTCAGATTTTTTTAAGAGGTTACAGTGACCTTGACCTTTGACCCAAAAATGGGTGTGGCGTGTAGAACTCATCAAGGTGCATCTACATATGAAGTTTCAAAGTTGTAGTAGGAAGCACTTTGATTGTAGAGCAAAATGTCAAGGTTTCAGCACGACGCCGGCGGACGACACGACAACAACGAGCTGGCTATGACAATACCTCGGGTTTCCTCCGAAAACATCCGAGCTAATATATGGATCATCTGAATGATCTCTTTATTCAGTTAAACAAATAAGTTATGTATGAATAAAATACTTAATTTTATTTTTTGCTATGTGAGGCAGTCACTTCAAATATTGTTTATTATAACAATAAAAAGTTTAGGAATAAAATTATCGACAATAATATATATACATACATATTCAAAAGAACAAAGCCAATTGGTAATTATTATTTTTTGAGAAATCATTGAATTTTCATAATAACAAAACTTAGGACTCAGGTACCGTAATCTGTTAGTCAAATTTATATCAGGAAATTCCAAAGTTTCTATAGTCCTCGCCCATCAATTTCGCGAAAAGGACAGTTTCTTGAATTACAAAATCAGGGCTCTCTGCTTCGCCATTTTTTCAACTTTTCCTGCATTTACATTACTTCGGTGTTTTGTCAAAATCATGAAAATGTGTGATACGTTTGTTGTTGAAAAAGAGATCAACGACAACAGCATAAAATCGATACAGATATTTTGAGACAACTGTTTCGATATCCGGGAGCGTAAACATCGTACGTTATGCACTTTTTTTATTAATTAGCTATCAACCACGTGACATATTACGAATTATTCTGACTACACATTTGTTCAGTGAACGTGTTCCGCCATTTTGCGAGCTCTTTCTAGTGTCATGTTACTAATATTAGTAATATTTCTGAGTGAACGGTCAAGTTTAAGAATTATTTAAGAAACAAAAACACATTAATTTCCCCTAAGTATTTAAGGTAAAATCTTACCTTAGGTGATACCTAAGGTACGTTTTGAATACGAAAGTTAAGAAAATCCTTACCTTAGGAAAATTGTTTGATAACTAAGGAAATTTTCTCCTTAAACCTTAGGTGCTTTATGAATACTGGCCCTGACTACTGTGTCATAATTAAATGTCTTCAGCACATTTATTTTAAGCAATACTGAAAAGTGACAAACCGCCATAATTCTGCATAAACTGATTGCATCAACAATTCTTTCCATTATTAGCTAGGAGAATTAACATAAAAATCTTGCAAATCTGTAAGCAAGCATGAAATTTTGCATGAACTCTCAGTTTGATATGCACTATGGATAGAAATCGTTAGCCACTCAAAAACTCATAATGGCGGCCATTTTCAAGATGGCCGCCATTTCCGATTCAATCTATACAGCCATGTTGGGTATATCTTAAGCAACTGTGCGTAAAAATTGTGCAAATCTTCAATTTAGCATGACATTTGGTATAAACACTAAGTTTGATACACACAGTTGATATTTAGTAAAAAAATTCAAGATGGCGTCCAGTTACAAGATAGCCGCCATTTCTGGTCTCAGTTCATGTGAACAAGTTGGGCAGCTTACATATGTATATATAATAATTTAGAAAATCAGCAAAGAAACATGCAATGTGGTATAAAAACTAAGTTTGATGTGCGTTTTTAATAAAACCTTTGAGCCACCCGAAGATAGAAGATGGCTTCGATTTTTTTTCAAGATGGCAGCCGTTTCCGGTCTCAGTTTTGATGTCCAAGTTGGGTTTATCTTAAACTAGTATTATTTGGGTATTTTGGGCATGAATATTAGTATATGTGACAATTAACGCTTGTAGAGCTTCCCGTCTGTAGATCTGCCATAGTCATTAGCACTTTTCTATGGAATTCCATAGAAAATATTATGGAATTCTACGGAAATCAATGGAAATCCATTAAATTTAATGGAATTCCATCCACTTGCCAATTTTCCATCTGAAGCTGTTATGGAATTCCACGGAATCTCGACTAAAATTCCATGCATTTCCACGGAATGTATGGAAAACACCATGGAAAGTTGGACTTAGCCATTTTTTTCAACGGAAATCGTTATGGAAAATAACTTATACATTTTCTTGGATGGAAATCAATGGAAAATAACTTAGAAAATATTCGCTGGTTGTCTGAAATGTATTTGTAGTTTAATACATGTATGAATTTATTTGCACCATGTATTTTGTATTTAAAAGAAAATGCAATAAAGATAATTATAAATTTGTTCTAGAAATTGGAACAGTTCTGGAACTGTTCCATATTTGTGTTCTAAAACGTATGTTCTGGAATTGTTCCAAAACAGTTGTTTTAGAATAAATCCAGAACATTTGTGGAAAATGGCTTAGGACTGAAACTGTTCCAATAATTTCAAGAACCTTTTTAGAACATTTCAAGGACAAAATATGGTCAAAAATTTCTAAAAATGTTTTAAAATGTAGTTCTAGAACACATCTAGAACGCTTTAAGTTCTTATGGGGAATAAGAACACATATAGAACACCTTACACTTACAAATAGCCAAATAGACTTCATAGTAGCGACAGCAGCAGCAGCAGTAGTAGTAGTAGTTGTAGATGTAGTAGCTGTATTAGTAGTAGTAGTTGTTGTTGTTGTAGTAGGTGTTGTTGTTGTAGTAATTGATGTAGTAGCAGTAGTGTTTTTTATATCAGTAGAGGTTGTGGTGGTAGTAGTAGTAGTAGAAGTAGTAGCATTAACAGTTTCTGTAGCAATAGTAGTAGCAATAGAAGTAGCAGTAGTAGCAGTTGTTGCTGTAGTAGCAGTTGTTGCTGCTGCTGTTGTTGTTGCTGCTGTTGTTGTTGCTGCTGTTGCTGCTGTTATTGTTGTTGTTGTTGTTGGTGGTGGTGTTGTTGATGCTGTATTAATTAAAGTAGTAGTTCTGCAGAAGTAGGAGTAGTTGTTACTTTCAAAGCAATTTCTACAAGTTTAAATTTCTTAACCCTGTCCAAGTGGTAAACACACTGTTTTTTCTCAATATCAAACTCAGCCAGTCCAGGTTGTCAAATAACAATCTATCTGATAAGCCAAGCATGTGTTGTACATCCGATGTTGGGTATGTTTGCTGCAAATCTATTGGTTATAAGATATAACAGCCTTTTCTAATTGGCTGAATTCAAATACAGAAAGTTTACCTGTTAGATTGAAACATGAAACATGGTGGACAATGTACTGGTTTAACTTGTTAAAATAAAGTTAAAGACATTTAACAAACAGAAGAGTTCATTAGTTTTTCCATTAAAAACACTTTCTTAAAATACTTATGTATTTATATCATTTGGAAAGTGACATGAAATATTGCTAAAGAGTGATGCATACAGTGTTTGAGCAGTCTGTCTAGGAATAGAACAACAACTGAAGGTTTGTGATTTTTATTATTTCTAAATATTCCTTTAAATTTAATCTTCTTATGACATTATTGTAGACCTTTTTATGTGATATTTGAGGTTTTAGTATGGCAAATATTAGTTTAAAAGCAGCTGTCACCCAAATTTTCACTTAGTGGAGTTTGCAGGTTGAAAAAGGAAGTAATAAGACCTATGTGGAGAAATTAATAACGTTGAATGTAGTATCGGAATTTTATCATGCAAGGTTATGGAACTGCAGGCTAAGGAAGTTTTTTACTGTGCATGTTGAGCACTCAATGCTCATTAATGGTGTTAATGTTTATTATTATCCCCCGCGATAGGCGGAGGGATATTGTTTTGGCGTTGCCTGTCCGTCCTTCCATCCTTCCGTCTGTCCGTCTTTCCATCCGTCCGTAGCCATATCTTGGAAGTGCTTTGGCAGATTTCACTGAAACTTGGTATGAGTATGTATATGGATAAGAGGACATGCATGCCAAATGGCATTGTACACCATTAGTTAATAACAGAGTTATGGCCCTTTGTATCTTGAAAAAATGATTTTTGTGTGTCCAAGGCCATATCCTGGAAGTGCTTTGGCGGATTTCATTGAAACCTGGTTCGAGTATATATATGGATAAGAGGATGATGCACGCCAAATGGAATTGTACACCATCTGTTAAAAACGGGGTTATGGCCCTTTGTATCTTTAAAAAATGCTTGTTTGAGTGTCAAATATAATACTTATGTGTCCAGAAGCATGTTGGCGGGGGATATCAATTCAACGTATTTGCTTGTAAATAAAAAATTAAACCAATGGAATTGGTTTTTAGGTATCTGAGTGTGCATTTTCATACCAATAGAATTACACATCATTCTAATTATAGCAATAATAAATTTGTACTAATCATACCAACAAATTAAGTTATGCTTAGTGCTTTGCGATGTATTCACTTTGTTTTTAGTTCTCTTTCTAAAGACCATTTAACAACTTAATATTTAAAACAATTCATGAATTACGTTCCCTATACATTTTCATTATGTGCTTTAATTACCATTGACCAGTTGATGGAAGATACTGCAGAGTTTGGCAGGGAAATAATCCAACAGCAAAGCGGCTCTTTAAGCGCATTTACCTAGAGGACTTACAGGGCCACAAATTCATGGTAAATATTGTCATGCCCTGGGCTAGATAAGTTATTTTATGTTAACCACCTGAAAGTATTTTGTCTTCTTGGAATTCAATATATTGGTCTAAGTCAGTTACACTTTTCTGGATCCTGGGATAACTTTAAAAGTTCTAAGTATTTTTTCATGAAACTTGAAACATGAACAGATGACAATAAGGACATTTTGCAGGTCATTTCATGTTGTTTATAATGCAAGAATTCTGGTTGCTATGGCAACAAATATATTTAACAAACTTAAAATAGTGAAGATTAACAGGTAGGGGACCATATTGCTTTGCAATGTCTTGTTATAGTTTGAATGTAAATAACTCTTTGCTTTAGACATTTTTATGATTTTTTATTCTGTAGAGCACATGTGAGCAGTATACAATGTACCTCATACCAAAAAACGACCCAGAGGCAGTGACTGGTGTTCAATATTCTCAGAAGAAAAGGAAAATGGCAGTGGGAGACTTGGACAAACATTTTTAAAAACTAGCCTCTGTGTTAAGCCTGGCAGTCTGTGGCTGGTGACATGTTTTATTTTGGTAACTTCTTGTATAAAAAAGACCAGTTATTTATTTTGTGAATTGTATTTGTGTTTGTTTTTTGTCTTAATTTATTTGTTGTTTTTTTTTAATTTAGGAATTTGAAACTTGGATAATTGAATTAAGTCCGTGTCCAACAGTACTGAGCATAGTATAATAAATAACAAATTTACAACAGTTGTTAATTTGTTATGTATTATTATTAACTATGCTCAGTACTTGAATACTGGCTGTCTGCATGGGAATTTGTTTTCTAGAAAGTTGGTTTCAGACTTAAATATTTGAAGTTAACCTTCGGAACTTTTCTAGAATTGTACTGGAACACATCAACTAGAACTGAACTTCTGTTATCATACTGAAAGTGTTCTAGAATTAATAAGGAACAGTTGTTGAACGTTAAATTTATGAGAAAAAACTCTAGAACAATTGTGCGTGATGTGTGTGTGCATGTAATTGTGTGTGTTTATGAACATATGTGAGAAAGGAAGTATACTTGTCATAAGCGAAATGTAAAATTCTACTTCTATGTTTTATATTGTGCCTTTTATAAGTTTTTCTTTTCTCACCTGTATATGCGTGCATGTTTATGGATGTGTTTTTGAATGTGTGCATGCATGCCTGTGGTTAAGAGAGTTGGTACTTTATGAAAATGTAGAACCTCTCATTTTTTAATATGTACTGTGACTGCATGTGTGTGGTTAATGATTGATGCCAGATCTTGTTCTTGTTTAACTTCTATGATGAAACCTTTAGTTACATTCACATTTGTTTTTCAAAATCAATAAAATGCCTTTGATATATAATCTGTTTTTTTTTTCTATTTTATTCCAGCTTTTTATTAAATTCCATAGCTTTTCACGGAATTCCACGGCATTCTATGGAATTCCACGGCATTCTATGGAATTCCACGGCATTCCATGGAATTCCACGGCGTTCCATGGATTTCCACGGCGTTCTATGGAATTCCACGGAATTCTATGGAATTCCACGGCATTCTATGGAATTCCACGGCATTATATCGAATGCCACGGAATTCTATGGAATTCCACGGCATTTTATGGAATTCCATCCCATATCAAGTCCCCCTTCTGTTTTTTTTTCACTTTTCCATTGATTGCATGGAATCGGATGGAAAGTTAGTGCCAATACTCCACGGAATTCCATCTAACGGTTTCCATAGAATTCCATATGATTCCACGGCAGATCTACAGACGGGTTAGAGTTATATATATATTTCAACAGCCAGCCTCAGTTTGTGTGACAATAATGACTTCAAACTTAAGAACTATGAACTTTGATTCCTCTAATTTTGTATCTTATTTTGAAATTAAAAACCTTACTGAGACTGATATCAACTTGAATGCATTTTTTGCATATTTTATTATTTATAGCGATTGTAAATGCAAATATCAATGAAAGTTTCATTAACAACAAACTTAAACTAGAGTTGAATCCAAACAATTAGCTCACCATGTTAGGATTTTAAACAAAAGCATGAACCGATTGGATTTAAAATCTGATTATGAACGATTATATATTTTATTTTTTGACTGTGTTTATGGCATTCAATTTTAGGAATCAACACTGATACAGAACACCAACAAGATGTATCTAGGATGGCCATACTTGTAAATAAACACACTGATGGTATGATTATTGGCATTTTCCCATTACACACTCATTGTTTCAGTCTCAGAAGAACATGTTCATCTTTGAAGTGAAGTTAAATGAAGTTCACATTATTAATTGCATGTGTGCAGGTCACATTATTAATTGCCTGCGTGCATGTGTGAACATATTTATCAATGGATGTTTGTTTTGCGAAAAATATAGGGTGATGCAGATAATTTCTTTAAACGATATTCATGATTGAAGAAGTTTTTAATGTAACGTTTTTTACACTATGCAGCTGCCAGATTGTACTGAATCGCAATTTGCAACACTGAACCCGTTATATAAAAGCAAAAGCATAACCAACGCGAATTCATTTTTTTATAAATTCTAATAAAACTTTGCGAATGTCGGTATTGATACGAATTAAAAATGAGCAATAAGCTTGCAAAGTATGCGGTTATAATAGATGAAACGGTTTCCCGTTTTGCTGTCATATGCATTCAAAAGAAGATGAGTGCATGTTTGCAAATGACAAATATGATATATTGTTACATGCAGTGATGCGCCTTCGATTGCCTTTGTTTCATTAATTGTGGAACAACTTGCGGTATTTTGGTATATGATTTGTATATATATTTTGTGTTGAACAGTCCCACTAGCAATACTAAGTGTGTGTGTATTATTATGTCTGTTTTTAAAGATTTGTCACTAAGTTATGCATGTCACTTTTCCAGAGTCTATCAACGTACATTGGCCCCCTGTGACTTTTTTGTGATCACACCTCTTCAATTTCTTTAATTTACAAGTATTTACAATAGGTTTACTGGTACCTCAGTACGTATATTTTTTTCATTTGTAGTTATTATTTCCATTTGTTTGTGAACAACTACGTGAACGGTATTGAAGATATTAGAAAATCACAAACATATTATATTGATGTAGAGTATTTTTACGGAAGTTCAAGAATCATACCTCCTTTCAGTCTTTTAAGACACAACTAAACGTTACAACACATGTTTATTTAAATGTATTGAAATACACGAATCTACTATCATAGGTATGTTTTCTGTATATCAAGCTGATATTATCAGCAGCTAATTGTTACCTAGAAGTATCCAGTGATGATTGAATCAAGCGTGTCACCTATCACTCACAAGATGCGATTGACACATTTGAGGACACTTCATCCAAGGTCAATAAATCTAAATAAACTCTTGTTTACATCGATTGATTAAAATATGTTTAGTTTTGAAAAATATGGTTTTGTTTTCGCAAATAGCACAATACTAGACCTTGACTGAAAAGTAATGTAACAATTATCCTTACTGCAAGTTCATGAAAATTGAGTCATAACGTTATTTTTAACTTTTTCACTAGGTTTTATATTTTGGGGTCAGCGTGTCATTTGTATACTGCAAATCAATGAAACAATTGAATTTCCATGCACAACATTAAATGCTGACTTGGCTAATAGCTTGCACTCTTTATCTGAATATCACATATTATAGAAAAGGACACCTTGATTTTATCATCCCGCGTTCTATAAATGAAATATCTTAAACACAGATACTATTTGAATTATCTTATCTTTAGGTCACCTCATCACATGAATGATCGCATGTTTTCAAATCACCTGATATGCATATACAGGTCAAATGCTAGGACGTCAACAACACGTGTTTGGGGTTTTATCCAAATTTATCTTGATACAGTCTATTGACGAGTGTTTACATCATGTAATTATCTCAAACTAAGATAGTTGCAATGTAGATTGCCATTTTATCAGTCAAGTTACATATTCAATATAAAGCAATCTTCGAACTATGAGTTTTCATACTCTGCATTGATTGTAGTGCGTATGTAAACAGTACCAATTACAATAAAGTGCCAATAAATGTCTTAATAAGATCATACGTTTAATCATACCATAGAACATGTAAAACACCCAACGATCCTTAAACAATATACAGTACAGCTAACGCGGCACAAACATAATCAGCGGCTACGCCACGGCCAGATTATTAGTACGCGGCGGCCGAATCGTGTGTTCACGCGGTGTATCGCCGTGGCACTCGGCATCAATCCGCGCAACGACGCCGAGTCTGTGTTAACCTCGCGTACTTTCGCGGAGTAAATCCGCCGCATACGTACGCGGCGGATCGAGTGAAAAGATATCCACCTACATGTACATACATGTATGTGTAGCGTATAATTAATTACGCGCAACTGTTAATGTTTCGTTCGATTATCATTATTAAAATTGTAATCCGAAACACTCTTCCGAATTTTAATGCTAACGCGACTTTTGACAAATTCTAGCGTCAAATAAACAGTGCTAAAATATCCTTTGTTTCATAAAAAGCGCGCGAAAATTATGCAGACATGTAGAACGTCATTTGGAAAGTTTGGGTGTATTTTGTGTTGTATAAATACATGAACATCACGTCAGGCGTAAATCGCGTTTCAGTGGAAAAAAAACGCCCCGATTAGACGTTATTTCATCATCTCTATATATAGTAACAAATGCCAAAATGTATTTGATACTTAAGGAAATATCGAGAATGTTTGTGTATCGTAAATATTTACCAGCATTTGCTTTAAAACTGGAATATACGGGATTATCGGGTAAATTAGTAGCGATATTAACTGTATAATATGAACAAAATAAAACGTGTTTATATACGCATATTCAAACAATAGTTATAATAAGCTGATAATTAACAAAACAACAAATACGTCGTCACCGTCTTGATTATTGATGTGGCTTCAAACTGCTAATTTTCTCAGCTTAAATTTAATAGCAAAATCAACATGCAATTAATTTATAAATCCACCATATGCTGGAGCCTTGACCACTTGTATGTGCGAAAACATAATTACGTGACCTTGTTTATGTGTGAAATACATACACTACGGGCGGGAAACAAACTTAATTGGACAGACACATTAACTATGCTTACATGTATATGCTAATACAATCCGCGCACAATAAATTTATTATGATTTTAATTATTATTATAATTGTTCTTTCAAAATTTGTTAACTACATGTAACTAATAATTTTAAAAAGATTTTTTATTTCATGATGCGCATCGACTCGGCATCATGTCGCGGATAGCGGCATGCCTCGGTGGACATCTGCGAAGTTTCGCGGCGAAATGCGACTTGCCGCCGCATACTGACGCGGCTTCAACGACTGACGCGGCATCGACTCGTTTTGCCTTGCCGCCGCGGATCGCGAAATATATTTGTTCCGCTTTGGCTGTACTGTATGTAAATAAAGAAAGTTCATATACATTATAAGGAGAGAATGAATAACCCTGCTAGTATTTCAAACCAGGGTTTTTTTTGGCCCGATTTTATAGCCGAAATTCGGCTATGTTCCCAATCTCAAAAAGTATACTTTTTTCCCAAAATGTGGCAAAAAATTCCCAATTAAAAAAAAAATAATAAAAAAAAATTATTTTTTTTTTTTTTTTTTTTAGAAATAAGTCTTATGCGTATTTTATCTCAATTTCAATTCAATTAAATCTAAGAAAGTATTATATGATTTTGTTCTTTTAATTTGAATGATTATAAAGAGTTATATCAAATTTAGTATTTCACTAATCAGTGGACTTTTCATGTGGAAAAAAAGGCTAATGAATTTATTTTCCCAATTTCATTAAAATGCCGATAAAATTCCCAATTCCAAAGCCATGGGCTATCTTCCCAAAAAGTGGAAAAAAAAACCTGCAAACTCAATTAAAAGTCATTAAACAATATTGATCAAACAGGGGTGGCGAAATCTCAAAAAACTATACTTGTCCACGGACAACCATTCAGGAAATTTAACTTGTCCGTTGCTGAACTACACTTGTCCGTTAATGTTTATATAAATTATAAACGCATTTATTGATTAATGTTTAAAAGTGTGGAATATATCAAAATGAGTATGATTTGCTTGTTTTGTTTATAATTGTATTTCAATGGTACATTCATTATAGCAGTATATTATAAACAATATAAAGACTTTCTCAAACTTTAAATCTTGCGAAGCTTGTGTTATTAAAACATGTGCTGAACATAAGTACATTGTAATCTTAACAAATTAAACTAGTCCAATATGTGGACCTCTTCAGACTGAGGCTCGGCTACTGGTAGCAATTTGATTATATAAACTGGTAACCATTGAAAATCTGTTAGCCAAGTTTCTTGAAAAGTTCTGGTGCGTTTACTTAGATCATATTTTTTATCATAATCTTTCTTAGTTTTTTGGGAGGTGGGCTGCTCAAAGCTTCGGGTTTCTGCTCCGTTGTTGAAGATTAAAAAAAAAAGTTTCATCTTTACCATTAGTCGTCTTAACCCTTTCCTTGACAGCCATTTAGCCAATATAAGCCTCTCCAGTTACCACAAGACCTAGCTGCCTGCTGACCAGTGGCTGATAGCAATCTTATCAATATCAGTACCCCATCTTTACAGGCATTATTGGAAAAACGCTGTTTTATGACCCTCATTGCTTTTGAACCTGATATTCTCATCAAAATTGAAATATTATTGAAAAATACACAATATGAAAGTTTAAGCTAATTAAATTACCTTTCCTGTGGTGTAAACTGTATGTTTCTACCTTAATTTATTGGTCAGTTATAGTCATGCAAAGTTGACCGTTGTGTGTTTTACTGCGTTTCAATGCAAATCTACCTCTTTGGAAACGCAACCGTCATTGCCTTTAAACCTGATTTTCTCATAAAAGTTGAAATATTATTGAAAAACACTCAATATAAAAGTTTTAGCTAATAAAATTTCCTTTCCTGTGGTGTAAACTTATGTTTCTACATTATTTTATTCATCAGTTATAGTCATGTAAAGTTGACCGCTGTGTGTTTTACTGGGTTTAAATACAAATCTCTTTCCAGCTCATATAGAAACTTTGCAAAGTTGGTGTGTTGAATCAAATACAAATAATTATATTTTGGAATATTAATTTTTTTTCTTACTTTCCAAACTACAATTCTTCTTTCTTGAAGATTTTTTTATTTTATAAATTCATTCTGCAAGCCTCAAAATTTATGTAAATTCTTATAAATAACTATAGAAAAACACAGAGTTTCTCAAACAACTTCATGCATTTTCAAAATCAATTGTATTATTTCTTATAAAATTCGTACGATAATTGGTATTTCTATTACATTAATTCACCAAATGATTTATAAATATTTATAGATACCGGTAACAATTTAATTGGATGTTGCATAATGTGCCATGAATATTCATATAATTAATTTGCATTTTGCATTTTATTACCGATCGAAATCCGGCAATGTCGGCGTCTTCAATAAGTCTTCAGTTCGTGTATTTATTTGCAAAATTCCAATTTTAAGCGGCTACTTTATTATCAAATACTCCAGTTTATCTGATTGCCGACATATAACTTTACAACCCAGAAGTCGCCGACAAACCTGTGTATTCGTGTACCAAATTACAAAATGCCGAGGTAACATGGCACGCGCGCCAATGTCATATGAAGACTTCTGCTGCGTCCGGTAAACATGTTTATTCAAAGTGTCTAGAACCCGTGTTTCTTATCCCTAAATGTTAGATTAGCACGTGCGCTATTAATTATTATTGGTCAGTTCAAAGGCATATTGAAGACCGCCGACTGCGTCTTTGTTTTATTGCCCAATCAAGCACCGATAATCCAATATCCTGTGTATTACGAAACACAAATTTTAGAAAAGCACGTGTCGTTTGTAAAAACATTTTAGTGTACATGCCATTAAACATATCGATGACATTAAACATACCGATGTAATTCTCGTATATGATCTCGGAAACAAACATTTACGATATAATGGAATCAAACAACAATAAGAATTAAATCGATTTACAACCAAATGATATTATATCCCTATGGAACGTGTTTATTTTTGCGAAATTTTTAACGAGTTATTAATACGTTTTCGGAAAATGTCCAAATTAAAAACGGTTCGAGAATAGCAGTTATTTTAGGACATTACGAAATGCCTGAAGCGCGCACATCCCGGAACGTGATTTACGCATGTCAAATGGTAAACCCTCGTCTTGATTGGTCGCCAATTGCATCATAACTTTAAATAGCAACATTACCGGATGTTTACTTGACAGTTTAGAAAAATGATGAACGCAGGTGTATATGCATTTCTGTTACACTTAAAACGTCATTTTAAGCATTTAAATAGCAAATTAAATCGTGCCGCGTAAAAACGCGTATATATCAGGTAATAGATAGGGTAGTAGAAATGCGTAGATAACAGGGAATCGATACAGGCGTAGATACGCGTATTTGACAGGGAATAGATAGGGTCGTAAAAACGCGTACCTGTCAAGGAAAGGGTTAAATAACAAGGTAGACCGTGTTTTGATTATCTTAGATTGACACTTTTTATTTCCGTCTGATTGTAAAAATAAAGAAACCAATCTGTACACTGTCTAAAAGTTGGGCCGAATGGTGAAAATGTGGCATGCTCCCGATCTCTTATAGAATAAGGGAGATCACTGCGCAGGAAAGTGCACGTATTTTAGCTTGATTGCTCCGCAAATAGCACTGACAATGTAATCGCGTGTCAACATCCGGTTTTGTAAAACTTAATTACGGCTTTAATACAATGTAATTTTGTATACCTTGACGCGACTTTAAAAAACTTGTTGTCCACGGACAACTTAATTGAAAAAAATCAGTTGCCCAGACAAGCAAATGTACGACTCAGGCAACTCGGACATTTGATTTCGCCACCCCTGTCACACATAACTTAGAGTCAATAAGTATAAGTCTTCAAGTAATGATGTTGCACCTCTAGATTTACAATAAACTATTATTAATAATCAAGTTCAAACTAGTCTTAATGACAAAAGAGATGATTATGGTTTATATTGTATTATTTTTATTTTTTGGAAGGTACTGTCCAACAATTGATACCAATAAATCCATAATAAGCGCACCCCTGGGTATAAAATAGTTTTTTTTAAATGCTATATATACTTATTTATTCAACATGTTTTAACACAGATGTTTATGTGTGCCATACATGTGTGTGTGTTGCCTTTATATTATATCTTTATTGTGATATATATGTAACGTACATATATGGTTCACAATTATTGTGCAAATTGCGACAATTTCCATACAAATGTACAATATTTCACATCTAAATGTCAAAGAAGAGTAAATTGTATATTTTAAACATTCTTAACAACAAAGCAACCTGAATATTGTTTGTTTTCATTAGTCTCCGAGTGCAAATACCTTGATTTTCAATAAAAATTGTATACACAATTATGCGGCCGCCATTTTGGAAAAAAAAGGCCGCCATGTTATGTTTTTTGGTGGCTTACGTTTTTTTTGGATAGAGCACATGTTAAGCTATTCACATTCAAGCAAAACCTTTTGAGCATCATTATTATAAGTGTCTCAGTCTGACATGTTACGCACTGGTACCAGTGTCACCGTCTGACCAGCTACAAATTAGTACCATTGTCTCAGTCTATGTACTGGTACAATTGTCCCAGTTTGATGGGAGACATACTGGTACCATTGTGGCAGTCTGACATTCTATTATACTGGTACCATTGTCACAATTTGACATGCTACATACTGGTACCATTGTCACCATCTGACATGCTACATAATGGTATAATTGTAACAGTTTTACATGCTACGTACTGGTACCATTGTCACAGTCTCACATGCTACGTACTGGTATAATTGTCACAATCTGACAAGCTACGTACTGGTTAAATTGTCACAGTCTCACATGCTACATACTATCTGATAAAATTTTCACAGTCTAAAATGCTACATACTGGTACGATTGTCACAGTCTAACATTATACATATCAGTACCATTTTCACAGTCTGGCATGCTATGTACTGGTACCATTGTCACAGTCTCACTTGCTTCTAAGGTATACTGGTATAATTTTAACCGTGTGACATGCTATGTACTGGTACCAGTGTCACTGTCTGGCATGCCACATACTGGTACCATTATCACAGTCACAGATGCTAAGCACTGGTACCATTGTCACAGTCTCAAATGCTACCTACTAGTACTATTGTCACAGTCTCAGATGCTAGGTACTGGTACAATTGTAACAGTCTGACATGCTACGGACTGGTACCATTGTAACAGTCTGACATGCTACGTAATGGTACCAGTGTCACAGTCTGACAGATGCTACGTACTGGTACCATTGTTACAGTCTGAGATGCTACATACTGGTATAATTGTAACAGTCTTACATGCTACGGACTGTTACCGTTGTAACAGTCTGACATGCTACGTACTGGTACAATTGTCAGAGTATCAGACGCTACGTACTGGTACCATTGTCAAAGTCTCACATGTTACATACTGGTATAATTGTAACAGTCTGACAAGCTACGAAGTGACACAAATGTTACAGCCTCACATGCTTAAAACTGGTATAATTGTAACAGTCTGACATGCTACATACTGGTACCATTGTCACAGTCTGACATGTCACGTACTGGTACCATAATCATAGTCTTAGATGCTAAGCACTGGTACCATTGTCACCATCAGACATGCTACGTACTGATATAATTGTAACAGTCTGACATGCTACGTACTGGTACCTGACATGCTACGTACTGGTACCATTGTCAAAGTCTGAACTGCTACTTACTGGTACCATTTTCACAGTCTTACCTGCTATGCACAGGTATTATTGTCACAGTCTAACATAAGACATACCAATACTATTTTCACAACCTGACATACTACATTACTGGTACCATTGCAGCAATTTTTTTTTATTATAAAGTACCGAACAATGGCATTTTTCCAGTAAGAAGAAAACTACAAATTTCCCAATTGCTGTCAAAAAATATCCCAATTGAAGAAAACTTAAATAACAATTCAACTGCAACTTTTAACTAGTTTTCTTATGCAGCGTTATGGCTTGAACCTAAGTTAATATAATATTGACAACTTAACAACATTTAATTATCAATTTTAAAATATTTGGGAGCAAATAAATCAAATACAAAAATTTTCCCAAATTCTGGGTTTTTCTTGCACAATTTTCCAAATTGGGCTGGTACCAGTTCTTTTCCCAATGGGTTACAAAAGCATTGTCTCAGTCTGTATGTACTGGTACAATGGTCACAGTCTGACATGCTAGGTACTGGTACCATTACACTATAATGTTTGTATTCATTTTCAGGGCAAAACTGTTGCAACTGCACAACCGTTTTGCAATGAAAATAATTTCATTTTTTGTTAACACCCCTCTTCAACTTACGTACATTTAGATCACTTTCGAGGGGTTACACAATGACTGAATGATCATCAGCATGTTTCTCAGTATTTAACATTCCTGCCAATCCCTCTTAGAGTAATATTGAAGTCTACCTTTAGTTTCAATTACACTACGCGCCCCGCGATTTTTGCCTAAATCACCGACCACAGCGTTTGGGCCAGCGTGGCAAATCACAGTGATTCGCCGCAAATTGCGGTGAATCCACTCTGTGGTTGATTCACAGTGATTCCACCGTGATTTCACTGCGACCATCTGGCGATAAAAATCAGCTGTAGAATCATTGCGAAAACACCGCAAATCACCTTGATTCGCGGTGACTACTAGATTTAAATTTCAACTTATTAACTAATGTCATCACTATTGACGATCACATTAGATCGCGAAAATGTATTCCAATATGAAAGTAAACAGCGTACTTGCTGAATGTCGAATCCTGATTTACAAACAATATCTTTATTTGTTGAAATAACAATTGTACAGTACGGCTCACGCAAAACCAACAAAGTTCGCGGCTACAGATTCTTTTGTTCTCAAGTTTCTCCGCAGCCACAACGAGTATTCACTCCGAAAGAAACAGGTACAGATAATAACCTGATATTTTTACTTCTACGCGATTGTTTTAACATTTCGTCAGCTTCTCTGCATACTTCATACAATTACCATCGGATGTCATCTGTCAATGATTGTGTAGGTCAGTAACCATACCGAAGAAATTTTTATAGTTTAATATCGGAAACGAGACTTGCTTTAAACGTCGAAATAAACCATATCTATTTGCTTAAGAGTTGCTCAAATACACAGACGACACGAATATAAATAATGTCGACCATTTGAATAAAATCAAATGTTGGTTTATTTGTAAAATTAATACTTTCACTTCGTCCTGATTTTCATAAAATGACTTACATGTGCATCTAAATTTAAATTTACACATTGCTTCAGGTGATGTACGCTTCTCCAATCGCCATTGGGCTGCTAGATCTATTTAATAAAATAGAAGCGTGTAAAATTCATTTAATGGAACATTACTAAACGTTTGTCTTTATAATTTCTCGAGCAATGTTGAACAGCCTATACTTTTGAAAATGGAAGCTGTGATCATTCGCAATTATCGTTATTTTAAATATTTCAAACATAGTTTGTTACACTTAAAATTAGGCAGTGAATCGTTTGATTTGATGGCATTCTGTTTCATTTCGGACCCCATGCAATTTTTCAGATCATAATCTCTTTGCTTTATTACTCAAACTTGTTAGTTTCTGACCACGTGTTTTACTAAATGTAACCATAGGACTGTGTATTATGGTCCATGCAATTTGCTTGTACCCGTGTTGATGATCCTTAAATGTTAGATAAGCATGTGCACTGTTGATTAAGTTGGTTTGTACATAAGTTCTACTGAAAACCGCCGACTGCATCTTTGTTTTATTATCCAATCAAGCCCCAAACATCCAATATCCGGTGTATTACCAGAAACAAACTTAAGATAAGCACGCGTTGTCTGTCAAAACAATGACTGTATAGCTGTAAACATTTTGAAGTAGCTCACACAGTTAATTCCCATATATGCTCTCAGAAAAAGACTTAAATTGCTTAAAACATTTAAAATAACGATATTTATTTTTATAAGAATTGCTAATATATATATATAAAAGTTTGACAAATTCAATAAACAGATATTGGTTTATTTTCACAAAATAAACTCGCTTTCTTGATTCCCAGAAAATGATGTGTACATGTTGCATTTAATCTAAATATAAATTAAGTTGTTTATTGGTCGTTGAAGAAGATTATGAACTGTACATGACACTTAAGTGTGTACATGTAGTCAGTATACAATACAATAATTGTTTCAATTATAAAGGAACTGAAACAGCGCAACGGTTACAAAACAGCGTGTACGACATTCTTTAGGACTCTTATCGTCAATAGTAACCAGAATTCGCTTTTAAAATGGAAATCGGGCATATGCGGGATTATCGAGCAATGGATAAAGACGGAAGAAGTTGTATGAATGTGATTGAGACAGTTGAAACGTATGTACTGGGAAAATACGACTATGACAATACAATCAGTTATGAGTTATGAGTTCTCCATGGCTTCAAACTGTTAATTGCATAATCAATAACGCAATTATCACTCCTCCAGTTGCGGTATCATACAGCTAGGTGCGAACACTAGTTTTGTTTTATACGCAGCATTTAAAAAGTAAAAAATAACCTGTCAGGGACATGGGTGTGAAATACATGATGAAATTTTAAAAAGGCTACTCTCTTATATCTGCCAACAATTCTAATAATCCCATATTGCTATAATCTTTGTGAAGATTAGACATCTACATGTAACGTAGGAAAATCGTTCTTCACTGCGTTGACCATGAACGGGGTGAATCGCGGTGAATCACCGCAGAGATGATATTTATAGCATACACGGTGATCATGCTCGACCTAGCGTGATGAAACGCGCGAGATCGCGATGATTTTTCACCCAAAATAAATAATGACCACCGAGTGTCGGTGATTTAGGCAAAAATTGCGGGACGCGTAGTGTAACATCACACACATCAGGGTGTTTTATTTTACTATACATGTATCACTGCTTACACATAGGCATTTTATATAATATTTAAATGAATAGCACTACCATAAAAGCCCACAAGAAACATTGAAATATGATTGAATATAAATAATGCTAAATTCATGTAAAAATATATTACGGAAAAACAGTATAGCAAGATGGTATAAAAAATACTACTCTGCGACAGAATGTGTTATTATTTGTTTCAAATTTTGTTCACTTACATGTAAGTTCAAATACTTCTTCAGAATGTGAATCAAACAGAAGAAAGGGAGAACAAACAAATGTTTCTCTGTATAATACACAAATTATAATACGTTTAAACAAAGTAAGCATACTAGTATTACGCATGAGGAATTTGAGTTGAAGCCTATGTTACTATTTTGTATACCAGACTATTGGTATATTTCATATTCTAGTCTGATCGGGATATAGATTAATCCAACCTCATGGCATATTCACATCATTCAGGGATTGGTTACAATTTTTACCATTGGAAATGTATAGTGAGATATATAAGCAACGCAAGTCCAAGGGAGACCACTCAAAATTAAAACATTTTACCAAGCTTTTACCGCTGGAAGTGAGATATACGAGTACAGCCATTCCAAGGGAGATCACTCAAAATAATAAATGTACAAAACATCTCTGTTTGTCCAGGAATTATAAGTTAAATTGAGATTTTCCATTCACTTCATGGAATTTATGGAGTTCTTAATATCCTTATAAAACTGAAATGCATACGGCATATTATATACTTTTAGACATGAACTAAAGACATGAACATATCATAAACATGCTTTAATGTTGGTGGTAAATTTATGAAAATAATTTGACAGAGTAAATCAGGTGATAAATATCACTCTTGATAATTATTTGATAATTGCTGAGAACAATTTGCAATTTATAAATTACAATGTTAAACACAAATTTTGAGCACACAGTATAAAATATGGATTTCTTCTTAATTGGGTTAGAACTGAAAACCCTTGTCCAGTTTATTTAACTTCTTTTATGTTGTTACAAGGAAGATGTCAAAAAATGGTACTTAAAATGACAGGCAACACACATTTGACAGCACACAATGACTGAACAAAATAGCATATATCTAAGAACTTTCACTTCAGTTTGATTGGGCTGCATGCCACTGAGGCTGTGACTGGTATTGATATCAATGTAATCTTACCTGACTTTGCGACCTTGCGCCTTGTAATTCTTGACTTAACAACTATTCCAGGCACTGTTACTTCCACTTTATCAGAAGGTTGTTCAGTATAGGGTCAAGTGTTTGGATTGAGTTACAGTTCCACTGCTCATTAAACAACTGTTTCAACCACAATCACTTTTATCACAACAAGAGGGAGGTAAGTCCAGTGTCTAGCTAGAATTATATTTATGTAGCCTACTAGACAACTATTCCAACCACAGTCACTTCCACCTAGACAGTTTTGATGTCAGTACATGTCCAGTGTCTGACTCGAGTTTTCTGCTGCTTACTAGATAACTATCCCAACCACTGCCACTTCCACCCAAACAGGAGGGGGCCAGTATAGTGTCAAGTGTTCGGCATGAGTAACAGTTTTGCTGATCACTATATTACTGTTCCAACAACAGTCTCGTCCGCATAGACTGGATGGAGTTCCATGAATGTACAGTGACTGGCTCAAGTTCTATTTCTCTTGCCTGAAATGCTTGAGCTCCTTGGTTGCCAATGTGCCCACTGTACATCAACTGTGTATTTGAAACAGAAAAAAATAATTAGCTCATTAATTATTTCCCAAAAGGTAAACACAACTCTGTGAATACATACTAATAATGCGTTAAAACTTCTTCAGCCACAAAACAACCTATCAGATTCTCAAATCAAGTGTGAAAAAAATCTAATTGAAATCAACTTACCAACATTGCTACCCAATTGCTACCCAATATAATTTCACTGTTTTATTAAAGTTTAATTATAATTTAGTATAAAACTGAACTCAAATAAAAATGATCTCAATAAAATGTGTTGCTATGTCTGCTTGACAAGGGAAATCATGGATACAGGATGTAGAAGTCTCAATCACAAGTGTAAAATTGTGTTTTATTAGAATGCAAAAAATGAAGCTCAATGAAAATATTTGTGTTTTGTGTGTTCCTTGGCTATTCAAGAGCTCTTTAAATATTACATTTATCAGCTACTGAGGTGTTTTCATGGCTCTATTGATAGTGAAACAAAATACACCAATTAAATTGATGAGATGTCATCATGGGCATTCTGGTTCTTAATATAAACAAAATCATTCTCTACTTGCTTGGGTGACGTAATATTGTAGTGAAAATAAAGTCACTTCCAACAGCCTTGCTGTTGGGCTAGCTGTTTAGCGACGTGGTTTAATTGTCTGACTACCACTCTGGAGGTTGTGGGTTCTATCCCCAGCTTGAGCTCAGTATTTTCACATTAGTATATTATTATTTCACACATATAATTCACTACTTGCTTGGGGGACAAAGTATATCATTATGTCACACCAAAGGAGTTCTCTGTTGCAATAGGCATTAGGCCATCTGAACTTAAAAATTCTATTCACTGAACATATTTTTTATATAATTGTAACAGTGTTGTTGTTTTTTTGTCATTCACATTCGGGTCCGGTAAGCAGACCCATTTCCAATGGAAATAAGTATATATTTTTCCTAAATGGAAGCTAAAAATTCCTAATGGAAGGTTTGCAAAAAAAAATAATTTAGATCTCAATATTTTGTTATCTCCCATCCAAGTTCAACCATAGTAAATATAATACTGGACACTCTTTTGTTCTCAATTTTGAAGCATATTTTGCAAAACAACAACACCAATTTCCCAATTTTAGTCAAAACGCCGCAAATTTCCCCAATTCAAAGGGGCCTGGCCCTCCCGTCTGTAGATCTGCCATAGTCATCAGCACTTTTCTATGGAATTCCATAGAAAATATTATGGAATTCTACGGAAATCGATGGAAATCCATGGAATTTGATGGAATTCCATCCACTTGCCAATTTTCCATCTGAAGCTGTTATAGAATTCCACGGAATCTTGACTAAAATTCCATGCATTTCCACGGAATGTATGGAAAACACCATGGAAAGTTGGACTTAGCCATTTTTTTCAACGGAAATCGTTATGGAAAATAACTTATACATTTTCTTGGATGGAAATCAATGGAAAATAACTTAGAAAATTTTCGCTGGTTGTCTGAAATGTATTTGTAGTTTAATACATGTATGAATTTATTTGCATCATGTATTTTGTATTTAAAAGAAAATGCAATAAAGATAATTATAAATTTGTTTTAGAAATTGGAACAGTTCTGGAACTGTTCCATATTTGTGTTCTAAAACGTATGTTCTGGAATTGTTCCAAAACAGTTTTTTTAGAATAAATCCAGAACATTTGTGGAAAATGGCTTTGGACTGAAACTGTTCCAATAATTTCAAGAACCTTTTTAGAACATTTCAAGGACAAAATATGATCAAAAATTTCTAAAAATGTTTTAAAATGTAGTTCTAGAACACATCTAGAACACTTTAAGAACCAGTAATTTCTACAAAATTTCTTATGGGGAATAAGAACACATATAGAACACCTTACACTTACAAATAGCCAAATAGACTTCATAGAAGCGACAGCAGCAGCAGCAGTAGTAGTAGTAGTTGTAGATGTAGTAGCTGTATTAGTAGTAGTAGTTGTTGTTGTTGTAGTAGGTGTTGTTGTTGTAGTAATTGATGTAGTAGCAGTAGTGTTTTTTATATCAGTAGAGGTTGTGGTGGTAGTAGTAGTAGTAGAAGTAGTAGCATTAACAGTTTCTGTAGCAATAGTAGTAGCAATAGAAGTAGCAGTAGTAGCAGTTGTTGCTGTAGTAGCAGTTGTTGCTGCTGCTGTTGCTGCTGTTGTTGTTGCTGCTGTTATTGTTGCTGTTGTTGTTGGTGGTGGTGTTGTTGATGCTGTAGTAATTAAAGTAGAAGTTCTGCAGAAGTAGGAGTAGTTGTTACTTTCAAAGCAATTTCTACAAGTTTAAATTCCTTAACCCTGTCCAAGTGGTATACACACTGTTTTTTCTCAATATCAAACTCAGCCAGTCCAGGTTGTCAAATAACAATCTATCTGATAAGCCAAGCATGTGTTGTACATCAGATGTTGGGAATGTTTGCTGCAAATCTATTGGTTATAAGATATAACAGCCTTTTCTAATTGGCTGAATTCAAATACAGAAAGTTTACCTGTTAGATTGAAACATGAAACATGGTGGACAATGTACTGGTTTAACTTGTTAAAATAAAGTTAAAGACATTTAACAAACAGAAGAGTTCATTAGTTTTTCCATTAAAAACACTTTCTTAAAATACTTATGTATTTATATCATTTGGAAAGTGACATGAAATATTGCTAAAGAGTGATGCATACAGTGTTTGAGCAGTCTGTCTAGGAATAGAACAACAACTGAAGGTTTGTGATTTTTATTATTTCTAAATATTCCTTTAAATTTAATCTTCTTATGACATTATTGTAGACCTTTTTATGTGATATTTGAGGTTTTAGTATGGCAAATATTAGTTTAAAAGCAGCTGTCACCCAAATTTTCACTTAGTGGAGTTTGCAGGTTGAAAAAGGAAGAAATAAGACCTATGTGGAGAAATTAATAACATTGAATGTAGTATCGGAATTTTATAATGCAAGGTTATGGAACTGCAGGCTAAGGAAGTTTTTTACTGTGCATGTTAAGCACTCAATGCTCATTAATGGTGTTAATGTTTATTATTATCCCCCGCCATGGGCGGAGGGATATTATTTTGGCGTTGTCTGTTCGTCCTTCCATCCTTCCGTCTGTCCGTCTTTCCATCCGTCCGTAGTCATATCTTGGAAGTGCTTTGGCAGATTTCACTGAAACTTGGTATGAGTATGTATATGGATAAGAGGATGATGCATGCCAAATGGCATTGTACACCATTAGTTAATAACAGAGTTATGGCCCTTTGTATCTTGAAAAAATGCTTTTTGTGAGTCCAAGGCCATATCCTGGAAGTGCTTTGGCGGATTTCATTGAAACCTGGTTCGAGTATATATATGGATAAGAGGATGATGCACGCCAAATGGAATTGTACACCATCTGTTAAAAACGGGGTTATGGCCCTTTGTATCTTTAAAAAATGCTTGTTTGAGTGTCAAATATAATACTTATGTGTCCAGAAGCATGTTGGTGGGGGATATCAATTCAACGGTTTTGCTTGTAAATAGAAAATTAAACCAATGGAATTGGTTTTTAGGTATCTGAGTGTGCATTTTCATACCAATAGAATTACACATCATTCTAATTATAGCAATAATAAATTTGTACTAATCATACCAACAAATTAAGTTATGCTTAGTGCTTTGCGATGTATTCACTTCGTTTTTAGTTCTCTTTCTAAAGACCATTTAACAACTTAATATTTAAAACAATTCATGAATTACGTTCCCTATACATTTTCATTATGTGCTTTAATTACCATTGACCAGTTGATGGAAGATACTGCAGAGTTTGGCAGGGAAATAATCCAACAGCAAAGCGGCTCTTTAAGCGCATTTACCTAGAGGACTTACAGGGCCACAAATTCATGGTAAATATTGTCATGCCCTGGGCTAGATAAGTTATTTAATGTTAACCACCTGAAAGTATTTTGTCTTTTTGGAATTCAATATATTAG
The DNA here is from genome assembly GCF_020536995.1 of Dreissena polymorpha. Taxonomy (NCBI): domain Eukaryota; kingdom Metazoa; phylum Mollusca; class Bivalvia; order Myida; family Dreissenidae; genus Dreissena; species Dreissena polymorpha. The sequence continues at coordinate 54,946,335 of NC_068355.1, read as the reverse complement.
TCTAAGTCATTTTCACTTTTCTGGATCCTGGGATAACTTTAAAAGTTCTAAGTATTTTTTCATGAAACTTGAAACATGAACAGATGACAATAAGGACATTTTGCACGTCATTTCATGTTGTTTATAATGCAAGAATTCTGGTTGCTATGGCAACAAATATATTTAACAAACTTAAAATAGTGAAGTTTAACAGGTAGGGGACCATATTGCTTTGCAATCTCTTGTTATAGTTTGAATGTAAATAACTCTTTGCTTTAGACATTTTTATGATTTTTTATTCTGTAGAGCACATGTGAGCAGTATACAATGTACCTCATACCAAAAAGGACCCGGAGGCAGTGACTGGTGTTCAATATTCTCAGAAGAAAAGGAAAATGGCAGTGGAAGACTTGGACAAACATTTTTAGCCTCTGTGTTAAGCCTGGCAGTCTGTGGCTGGTGACATGTTTTATTTTGGTTACTTCTTGTAAAAAAAAGACCAGTTATTTATTTTGTGAATTGTATTTTGTGTTTGTTTTTTGTCTTAATTTATTTGTTGTTTTTTTTAATTTAGGAATTTGAAACTTGGATAATTGAATTAAGTCCGTGTACAACAGTACTGAGCATAGTATAATAAATAACAAATTTACAACAGTTGTTAATTTGTTATGTATTATTATTAACTATGCTCAGTACTTGAATACTGGCTGTCTGCATGGGAATTTGTTTTCTAGAAAGTTGGTTTCAGACTTAAATATTTGAAGTTAACCTTCGGAACTTTTCTAGAATTGTACTGGAACACATCAACTAGAACTGAACTTCTGTTATCATACTGAAAGTGTCCTAGAATTAATAAGGAACAGTTGTTGAATGTTAAAATTTATGAGAAAAAACTCTAGAACAATTGTGTGTGATGTGTGTGTGCATGTTATTGTGTGTGTTTATGAACATATGTGAGAAAGGAAGTATACTTGTCATAAGAGAAATGTAAAATTCTACTTCTATGTTTTATATTGTGCCTTTTATAAGTTTTTCTGTTCTCACCTGTATATGCGTGCATGTTTATGGATGTGATTTTGAATGTGTGCATGCATGCCTGTGGTTAAGAGAGTTGGTACTTTATGAAAATGTAAAACCACTCATTTTTGAATATGTACTGTGACTGCATGTGTGTGGTTAATGATTGATGCCAGATCTTGTTCTTGCTTAACTTCTATGATGAAACCTTTAGTTACATTCACATTTGTTTTTCAAAATCAATAAAATGCCTTTGATCTATAATCTGTTTTTTTTCTATTTTATTCCAGCTTTTTATTAAATTCCATAGCTTTTCACGGAATTCCACGGCATTCTATGGAATTCCACGGCATTCTATGGAATTTCACGGCATTCCATGGAATTCCACGGCGTTCCATGGAATTCCACCGCGTTCCATGGAATTCCACGGCATTCTATGGAATTCCACGGCATTCTATGGAATTCCACGGCATTCTATGGAATTCCACGGCATTAGATGGAATGCCACGGAATTCTATGGAATTCCACGGCATTTTATGGAATTCCATCCCATATCAAGTCCCCCTTCTGTTTGTTTTTTCACTTTTCCATTGATTGCATGGAATCGGATGGAAAGTTAGTGCCAATACTCCACGGAATTCCATCTAACGATTTCCATAGAATTCCGTATGATTCCACGGCAGATCTACAGACGGGCCATTCCCAAAATGGTGAAAAAAACACTGCGTAAACAGTTGTCCTTATTCTCAATATCTACCTTCCTAATTGTATCACGAGTGGTAACAATTCAATAGTATCAGGTAAAATATGTTTATATTCACAGTTCTCAATTTATAGAATGTTGAACACGAGTTCACAAATAACTATAGGTTTACTATAGACAATGACAAAAATGCTTTATAGTCGCTAAAATAACATATAAACAAAAGCACCGCATTACAGGTGCCAAGGCTTGGCTGCAGGTGCTGTTTAGAATAAATGAAAGCTTGTCCGAATTTTTTTTAGAGGTCCCAGTGACATTGACCTTTGACCTAGTGACCCAAAAATGAGTGTGCCATGTAAAATTCATCAAGTTGCATCTTCACTGCGGGGAATCACGTGATCACAAAAGTTCATCGTATGCACAAAATGGCGGAAAAAGCTCTCGCTTAATAACAAAAATCAAGGTATTCTCATATTTTATAATATTACATTGCACATTCTATTTTATATTAATTTAATATCATGATATACCATTTTCATCATATTTTTTATGCTTTCAGAACGTCTAAAATGGATATTTCGTTATTTTTGGAGACGAGTTAATGAGTGACGTCACCACGACTCACGCACACCTGCTATATGCAGACTCTGCCCACTGGTTGGCAAAAGGTGGTTGGCAAAACGCTGATCTATATAGAAAGATTGTGTTGAAAATTACTGATATTTCCACAATTATTTTAATCCTCAAAACACACTGAAACTCAATTACCTTTTATATAGCTTTTATATAAAACATAACATTGTATTTCTGTTTTAGCTAATTAAGCATGTGAAGTTATGAAATCAACATGTCCAACATGAATGTACACAAAAATTTTAATGCACAAATGCACAAATGGAAAGTGTGTCTACTTTAATGTGCATGTGTTCATATGCGTTGGCACATGTAATCTGCCGTTTAATTTGCCTTTTGATTGACATATACGTATTATCAACACAAGTGTCATAAACATTAGTGTGTCTTTTTTAAAAATAATTTGCATGTGTTCATAATGATACGCGTCGACACATGTAATCTGGCGTATAATTTGATTGACAGATACTTACTGTCAAACTATCAATATGAGTGTCATAAACATTAGTGACCCAATGTGCCCCCCCCCCCAACAGGTTGGAAGGTGTTTGTCCAGTAATTAAGCAAGCTTAATGATGCTTTCACTTGTATCTTGAACCTTGAAAAATGCATGCAGTCGTGTGTGTTTTTTATCACTTTCTTTGTCTAAATTAATACATTATATAATATAGAAGGAACAAAACACTAAACAAGTTTTTGCATATTTCTAACACTCATCAAAATGGCGGTTCATTGAAAATAAACTTTTCCAATATTAATTCACAAAATTTATTTGTTGTTCAATAAAATACTTTATTTCTGTCACAAAACATTTGACAGGTTGTAGATATCGCATTATGGCTTCCAAATCAAATAACAATTTAATGGTGTTGATCATTTACGCTAATTATTACAACAAATAACAATACAATTTATTCCAAAGCTGATGTTGGTGTGGTGTGATATAGTTCTTGATTAATGTATTGTGTTTTAGAATTCATTATAGAAGTTCTGACTTATTTTCTTATGAAAAAAAATGACTCATTGCATATATTTTACGTATCAGTAACCAGCGCTTTTGACAAACAGTGACAGCGCATGCACAAACAAGCCGAATGTAAACAATAACAATTAACTTGTCTATAACATAAATAGGATGATATATAGTGCACACACACATCACTTTGCATTCGCTATATTCCAGTAACCCATAATTCATTTCGGCATAACCAACTGGTGACTTCCGGTTAAACGTAAACATTTATTCTTTTTGCGCAATAACGAAAATAATCAACTTCGGTGAATACAGTATGTATCATTTTGTCAGATAATGAAGGATATGTTACCTAAATTATATTGAATTTGGTGTATATGCACTCAAGTAATTGTCTTTCGATGGGTTTTCAGCCGAATTAGATTTTTTAGTGGTACAGTAGTGGGAGGGGTGCAGTGTTCAAAATAATTTATTTTGAACTGAACCAGGGACATATGTTGTAAATGTCCCTGACTGAACATAGATATAAATATACCAACCTGTTGAATTTTTATCTATTTTCTTTTTTAATAAACATATTTTATGTTAAAATATAATATTTACTTCATATTCACTTACCCGGTATTGTACATTTTTAAATATCATAAAAAATATTTTTGCTTTGATATTTGTACACAATTTTTGTATAAATAAACGACAAAAAAGTAAAAAGCACTCCAGTTAAAATGTGCTATTCTTTTGTTGTTTTCAGACTTGACAATGATAAGTCGAACGATTTGTTACTGGATATAAGGTTCGAAGCTTTGTAAGAGGTACATGAACACCATCAAACATCACGGAAGGTGTCGTTATGCAGCCAGTCAAATATTACAACCGCAGTGACAGACAGACAGGGACTCTGGTGTTAATTGAAAGCTTTTTATCTCAAAGAACTATATAAACAAACCATTTTATATTTATTTTTGCATAATCAAAACAAAGTGTATGTATTAACATAAGTGTAAACATGTATTCGTGTTTTTTGCTTCTTTGTTATTACTGTTATTGATGAGATACATATGCAATCTGATTATGCATGTTAATAAAACAGTGGTTTCATAACAAAAAAAGAATTGTTTTTGAATTTGTATCACCCGCAATTAAAATTGTGTATATGGATGGGTGCAAATTCATTGATGTATGGTAGAATCCTCACAAAACATGGAGTTTCATGTAGAAATCTTCTATAGTATTTGAGAAACAACATGTAGAGTCCTGAAAAAGTTACATCATAAACAAACAACAAAGGGCAATAACTCTGATTTAAGAAAGTGTAGGGTTATGGTTCTTGTGCACTACAATTCTCCTCATCCAAAAGTTTCTGACATACAGATGGACAGACAACGCCAATTCTATATCCCTCCTCCTATGGCGGAGGATAAAATAATAATAATAAACCCAATGATGCTTGTTTGTGGTCTTTTAATTTAAGTTTCTTTAGTTTACAATAACATGCTCACATGGGTTTCTTTAATATATCAGAATAAACACTACATAAATTATTTCATTACATAACAGTAAGCATACAAATTTCACATGTTAAATACAATAGTAATTCAGTATCAACTTCATATAAAAGTACAGCAGTATTCACAAAGTAAGTTTAACTTGTCAATTTTTGAATTTGCAAATCTTGCTATACAAACATATAAAAGAATCAATTAACACTTAACAAGTTATCATACAAATGTCTTTAATTTGGGGTTTACTATACCAAAAAAAACATATTAAATTGTACTACCGGTAATACATGAATAAATCAAATGAAACCTGAATATCTGAAAATACTTAAAGATGCTTAATGAAAATACTCAACAGCCTCAGTCATAAAAGGGGGCTGCAAGATCTTATTACCACTGCACCAAGTAATAAACATGAAATGTTGTTTGATTTGTCAAAATGTTTGATGATATTTTTATATTTTTATTCAATCTTTACTTAGATTTTTTTCTTTCACTGCAAAACTTGAACGATTATGTAATTCCACAGAACAGTTACCGGGTATGTAGTTTGTCAAGGCTGGTCCATTAAAAAAAAGAGTTACAAGAACATTACTCCGTAACACTTTTTAACATTTTCTATTTCTGTAAACTGTTCATTTTATATCAAGATATCACTTTAAGTCTGCTTTCAGATACTTTCATCTCCTCCCTGAAAAGAAAAAAATATAGATAGTACATTATATGCAGGCAAAACATGTAAATAATATTAATAAGTAAATACACATAACACACACCACATTAAAACTGACAACCAAATAAATCATTTTTTTAATTGAAAGTTCATGTACATAGTTACATCCATAAAATTATTTGATGAAAAATTGAGCCAATAACTCATTTTGAATTTGAATGACTTGAATGCTATGTCTGGTTTTAAATGGTCTTGCTTGTTGCACAGATAATTTGCATAATCACATATATATATTAACATAGAATTTGTTATAGAAAATATATGATTATGATATAGATGAACACGTGTATACAAACAAATTGAGAATATGAGCAAGTACCTCAAACAAAATATGCTGAGCAGCCTTGCAAACTAAGCTTTGGAAGGAAAAGCAGCCATTCTAAGCTTGCATATCACATCATATAAAATTATGTCCAGCAAAAGATGTTTTCTAGGCTACGCATCTCTTGGAAGTTAATGTAAATTTGCTGTTCTACAATGTATGTTGTGGTGCGCAAGAAAATGTCTGTCTGATATGTTGAATCTTCTTAGGTGTAATAGTAGTTTGCACACTACCATGGTCCATGTGGCATCCGATATCTTAAAATAGACAATATATTATATAAAAAAAAATTAAGTATAATAGTTTAGTAATATGAATTTTAATATTTGGTATAATAATTTTACTACACAAGTGTCCTTAAGTAAATAGAAAAAACATGTTAAGCTGCACAGTGACAATAATTACATTTGATTTCCAGTAGCTACATGTATATGTCAACTGTTGTTTACCATACAATATATTATAACCAATAATGTTAAATGTAATAAAAAAATCATCAGATACGTATTAATGTATTGTTTTACAGCTGTATTGCTATAGTGGTTATAGTGGTTAAATTCTCCACACAGTTCTATTATTCAATAAATCAACATTAATATACTTTACCCCACCCACCATAAACATCGATTATTGTGTATTCAAAAAAGTTATTCATACAGCTAACAACACATCAAAATCAATATTATACATATTAAAAATAGTTATCAAACACATCCAACGATTATTTCCAATATTATTTTAAATGATAGTTGATTTTCTTACCAGAAACGATGGATTGACAATTTGCTTTTACAGCGGCAGTAACGGAATATCCGAATTACGTTGAAACCGGAAGTCACCAGTCTACAACGGTCTTATGGTCTATTGGAAAGTGGAGAATTCGGTTAAACTCAGCGTTCATCGCTACACTTTTGACTCATACCCAAGATGGTTCTTAGGCGTAACAAAAATAATTGTTTGTTTCCGGTGGCCCGACCCTACCTAATTTTTTGCCGCCGGTCCTAATCTTTTTTGAGCCCAAAATTCGAAAAAAATCGGACCGCGTATTTTTCGGCGACGGTCAATAAAATTGTCAAACTTGTCTACGTTATCCGCATATCATTTTTATTGTTATTAAAGCGCACATGGTAGCTGGCCAAATCAGCAATGAGTTTGCTCACACATGATATTGGGTCATTCATGCGCAGACACTGTACACTTGGAATACACAGTCAGTTGATCTTGTCGTCTGCCAACAATATAGCGGCCGATGGCAAACGTCGTATTTAAAGATTAGCAAATCAAAAGAAGCGTACCAATAAATAAATTATTTATAAGCTGATTACTTAACACCTGTCTCCCGACTATCGATCTGAATTAAAGGATGATAACTAAATAATTAGTTCTATTTCGACGATGTTACACCTTTTTGCCGATTATCGTTTGAAATTAAAAGGTGATAATTAAGTTGTTTTTACCCATAAAAATGCTATTGTAAAGCAATATGGCAACCATATTGTATATTTGCTAGGTTTTGCAATGTCTGCAGTCAAACGATATGCTCATTTTAATTAATGTGGCAAACGCGTACAATTTTTCGGACTGTCGTTTTCGGATACATTATTTTTCGTCGATTATAATTTATTTTCGAAGTTCTTTATAGAAGAAATAGAATGACCAATGCACATGCGGTGATACGGACTAAGTGGTTTATAATATTTTAAATTGTATTCACCTGAAAATACAATTGGAAAGACTATAAAAAAGAACAATTAGTAAAGGCTCTGGATGGGTTGGTGGATCTGCCCTTTATTCCTGTTGGATTCCTGCGGCTGCGGTTCCAAGACCCCCGGCCTAATTTTCAGGATTTCAAATTTGGAACAATCGACACCCCTATTAAATGTTCATCTATAAAATAACTTATGTTTGTACTTTGACAAGTACCATACTAATTATTTGTATATTGAAAAATGTATGTTACATTATGATATGTGATATGCCCTTGTTGTCATTAAAAGAATATAAACAAGTTGATAGTAAATGTATATATAATTATTTCAAAACCAGTTTTCGCACAGCGAAAAACAAAAACCTGGTCGGCTCAAAGAAATTTTGGGACAGCGCTAGCCCTGGTTGATAGACCTCACGACACCAGTACATAATATAATCTGAAAATGTGGTCCTTTGGAAGCATACACTGCATCTAAGAAATATAATAGCACACCCAGTTTGATTGGGTCTGTTCATGGTGATAATGTTACATGCGACACCACTCGCGTCCCCCAAGCATGGCTTTTGGGCTATTTAATTTATTATAAATTATAAATAATATAGTATATACTCCATGATTCCAAAGGAACGGAAAGTATAACAACACTGAATCCCTATAGACACTGAGGGTCAAGCTTACTGCGACTTTAGTAATGCCTTTTATTGGTAATAAAATGGACTATTAAAGCCGCTGCCAGAAGTCAACATTAAACTCGGAAATAAGGAAAGCAACAAATGCAAAATTAATGAACAGCAAGTTTTTATTTCATTAAAGCATTTAAATAAAGCCATATTGCATTACATACATCATCAAATTTATTGTACATACAGTTATACACAAAAAAAAGAGAAGAAGATGCACCATGTACGAAATTTTCTAAAAAAAAATATTTTTAAAAATAAAATTATTTGCCTACCTACCTACCCTAAATTTTTGGGCCATGTCAGTGGAAACAAACTTATTTTTTTGTTAGGCCTTACTTATTGTGATTCGCGTATGCGTTAAATGATTCGTTTTAGAAATGCGTCCGAGTCGCACATATTTCAAAACTATGCGTCTATTTCGATATTTGTGCACCATAGACGCGGGACGTGCATGTAGATTATTCCCTGTATTAGGCCAAAAAAAAAAATAGTCTTGGTTCAGGGAACCCGACCGACCCTATTTTTTGCCCCCGACCCTAACGATTTTTTTGGTCCATGGAAAAAAATCTGATGAAGAAAATGCTAAAATCTCGTAAAATTTCATTGAAAACAGCCACCAATTAAACCTGGATTGGTTTTCTATATTTTTCTCTTTGTTTCAATGAAAGTGTTCGCAATTTGAACAGTGAACAATAACCGGTCTGCACGTGTATACGAGACATCGCTTGACCTTATTGTTATTGAAGTGCGCATGCTAGCTGGCCAATCAACATTGAGCTCGCTTACACATGAAATGACGTTGTTACATGAAATGTAAAAATGGGTGGAGCTATGGAGTAATATTCGGTCATTCATGCGCAGACACTGTGTACTTTGAATACACAGTTAATATTGTCGTCTGCAAACAAAATAGCGGCCGGTCGCAAATGTCGTATTATTATAGATTAAAAATGAAAAGAAGCGTGACAATATTTTAATTATTTCCAAGCTGTCTATTGATCTGAATTTAAAAGTGATAATTAAATCATTAGTTCTATGTCGATGATGTTACAACTTTCTGCCAATTTCCGATCGAAATGAAAAGATGATAATTAATTAATTTGTTTGTTTTACTCGCACACTATGCTAACTGACAGCAGCGTATTTGAATCAAATAAAAATGTGAAAAACACGCGCGGTTTAATTTTAATTAACATTTCAAATTTTTAACACATAGGAAGAGTCCTTCATCTACACTACTATAAAAATGGAAGTAACCACTTTGTCTCTAAAGTCGCTTACATGGCGTCTTTAACCTTAAAGCGTTGTTGGACGAAAAAGAGTCATAACAAAAAAAAAATAATTAAAACACAAAACACTAGAACATTCAAAGAGTCATGGAAACTTGACAACAATTGGCTTCGCTTTGATAATGAATCAAAATCAATGTACTGTGACGCCCTTAGCCTGTACAAACCAATAGCAACATTCAAATTTATGTACACTGCTCACTTCCTGTGCGATGCGCTCAAACCCATTGCCATTTTATCAAAAAATGTACCAGAAGAAAGACTTGTGCTATTCTGAGGTTACCCTCCTTTTGACAGCCACTATTCAGACTCTTGAGCACCTGTCGGAGACTAGGTCAGGTCTCATGATGAAAAAAATTCTGAAGGTCACACCCCAAACACCAGAGACTCATAAAGATGGCTTGTTCACTTTTTAATATGAAGGTCACACTATCACAGACAGACAAAGAAAAAATGGTTGGCTAAAAGAAATTTTGGGCCAGCGCTAGCCCTGAAGAAGTGCATAAAGAGCTAGGAATATTGAATAATATACAACGACTAAATACCACATGTGCAATATTAATCATTTGGTCAGTGTTTAAACAATCATGGGTGCATTAACTGACCCTTTTTCACCCTGAAATCAATCGACTGGTAAAAAAAAAAAAAAAAAAAAAAAAGAAAAAACCTACCTACCCTCCTACATTTTTCTGGCCATGTTCCCTGAACCAAGACTATTTTTTTTTTGGCCTTATCATATTAATCATTAAAATACGGTTGTAATTAACAGTAAATACTAAATATACGTCCCGTTATGATTCACATCAATACGGTATTATTCACACCTATCAGTCTATATATTATCAGTGGGACGAAACGTCCAATGCCTCCCTACACAAATATCAGAGGCACGAACTGGTAGTGGCACGAATTATCATAGTGTCGTGCTGTGGTAAAAGGTAATGGCCTATTAGGAAATATATCGTAAACAAACAATATCAATTAATTATTTGAAGGCCTTACCGAGCATTTCACGCAGAATGGAGTTTTGTGTTCGTTCCTCGGAAATAAACAAACGAAATATTCCCGCGATGTTTACTGTGTCAATGTTTTATGTAGTCGTGAAAATAGCGTTTTTAACAATTCGTTCCTCCGCATTTGGAACCAAAATGTTATTTTTTTAACAAAGTCCTTTCTCCAAGTCAGTAACAGCGTCGTTGCTATGTCTAGTTGCGATTAATCAAAAATTGTATTGAAAACAAATCATTGAAAATAACTGTGCCTAACAATATCAGTTGCCGAATATAATCATAAATGTAGATCTACACAATTAGAGGCAAAATTTGTTCCCTTCATATATGTTAGGGTTATGACTGAAAAACGAAAAAGGCTCATATCCGCGGAAAGAGCTTTTATTGAACGTATGGGTTTTATAACAATCTGAACACTTCGGACAGTGTGCTACACATCGCCGGTATGGTGGAATTGTCCGAGGATTCCCGATTGGGTTTTATAATAAACTATTACAAAAATGTAACGAATATTGAAATAGAAAAAAATCATATTAAATTAGATCTATGTTCATACTGAACATTTTCACCAACTTCATGATTTATTGATGAATGTGCGAAGGTTTTTCTGGTTAAACAATAAAAAGATACGGAAAGGGTCGAACACAACGGAAATATAATTCTGTCATTTTCCTTGAAAAGTATAATGTCCCTTTCCGTGGTGTTAATTAAGGGCCACATGTCAAATTGCAAGTATACTGTATCGGACAATAATCGATAATCAGGATAAATATACATATAATTTAATAAAGATAAAGTCAGTATAGGTACAGTATACGTGTTTGGAGTCTATTTTTGTATCGCATGTTATAAAATAGTAATTATTTCATAATTTTGTTCACATGCTTTAAAGTCATTTCGTCACACTAATGACGTCATTTTGTGTTTTGAAATGTATTGATGCATGCCACGGGAGAAAGGGTAACTTTTCAGAGAAAGGGAAACAGCTGTTGGCTATTTTCTTGAAAAGGGGGCATAAAAGAAACATTAACTCGTGATCATAGAACAATAATATTTTCACTTATGGCTACGCCATTCTTAAAAAAATATATTGTATATGATCTCTCGTGAAATAACAAACGATCTTACACTGACATGAACAAATATCCTCTATTTAATCTTTTTTCATAACACGTCGTTTCTGTTCGTTTATTTTCTTTTTTTAAAAACAACAAAAGCATTGGTGTATCGTTTCATCATTATATTCGTTTTTGGGTACAATGAGGTAATACTATACATTTCAACAGATAATTATATTACATATAAGTTAAATGTTGATTTCATATCAATAATTAAAATTAAAATTAAACCACCAAGAAACGTGATGACATATAGAAAAAAAAATCACAAATGCAAGAAGGGACGGGTCTTACAAAGGGTTATGGGTTACATTACCCTACTGTTCGAAATAAATATGTTAAAAATGTACAACTATTAGAAGTATACATGGTAAAACTGTTTAATAACAGTATATTAACGACTTTTGAATTCTTACATGCGAGTTTATAAAACATCATGGGGATGCTGAACAGTGAATAAAACTTGGCTGGCCTGGCTATGCAATTCACTACACTCCAAACACTTGTTCTGAATCATAACCGTTTTGCTTTAGGGTCGGTTAAATCCTGAAAATCACAAAAACAAGATATTAACAACATTAAGTAAATTTTCAAAACAGAGCCAGTAAAACGAATCAATGTGTGATAAATATTAATGTATACATTTACAAAAACATAGTTGCGTGTATTTCATAATTCTAAAATTAGCGCATTTGCAGGATGAGGCGGGTTTACAGGATGTTGGGTACGAGTGGTTGCGATGAGTTCAAAATATAAAGAAAATAAAGAGACCACCAACAATTTGCTGTCAAGTGTCTAATGGTCAAGATATATTTCGGATTAAACACAAACACACGAGTGTTGGTCTTTTTTAGAAGTAATCGCCCAAATCCGCCCAAACGCGACAAAACTCTCGGGAATACATCAAATTCAGGCGACAGACTTTGTCCAACTTTTACCGAGCACTCCGGTGCCACGCACTTGTTGTTGTAACCTGAACAATGAACACTATGCACATGCAGGTTGTTTCGAAGTGTATTAAAGGGGCCTTTTCACAGATTTTGGCATTTTTCAACTTATTAATTAAATGCTTTATATCGATAAATGTAAACATTGGATCGTAAAAGCTCCAGTAAAAAATCAAGAATAAAATTAAAAAAAGGAAAAAAACACTGCCCGGACCAGGTTTCGAACTAGTGACCCCTGGAGTCCTGCCAGAGTCCTAAAGTAAAAACGCTCTAGCTATTCCGCCGAGTACATATCTTTGACGTATTTTATACCTTATATAAGCAATCTTCGTAGTTTCACAAAATTTAACGACAAAAACAGAACTCTCCAAATTATTCAATCGTTTCGCGTTCGTTGCAACGCTTTATAATTTTTAGGTTTTAAAATCGTCAAAAGATGCATATAATGGCTATATTAGACCATGGTAAATGTTCAGTATTACTGTTTCCTCACAAATATCATAACTAAAACGAAAATTTGCGAATCTGAAACAACTTTTTTCAATTTTGTCAATTTACCAAAGCGTGAAAAGATCCCTTTAATATGAACATTGTCAAATTTCACAAGAAAGATAGGATTTAAATTTCAAAACTAATAGCATAACCTTCGATTGGCAGAAAATAAACAGCTCAGCTTGTAAAACCACGGGGTCATGTAATTTCAGAGAAAATTATGTGACTCATTTTAATATTGAAGTATGTATAATCACTGTAACCCCACGCAGGGGTAAGGCGCCTTACTTTCGTTATACGATGATTTAAAAAGAGATTTTGTGATAAAAATAAGGACCTAAATAAGCTACCTAGGCAAATATCAGCCTTTGACTCACAATTTGTTATTCACTTAATTAACATATACAAAGAATAAATGGCGTGTTGTATTTCAATACATACGGTATTTTCGAACAACTATAACCTTCTATTCCTTAAAATGAATCTCTGAATTGTAAAGTATGCGTCAGTTGTAAGATTGAAAAATAGTGATAGTAGTAGTAGTAGTAGTAGTAGTAGTAGTAGTAGTAGTAGTAGTAGTAGTCGTAGTAGTAGTAGTAGTAGTAGTAGTAGTAGTAGTAGTAGTAAGTAGTAGTAGTCAGTAGTAGAGTAGTAGTAGTAGTAGTAGTAGTAGTAGTAGTAGTAGTAGTAGTAGTAGGTAGTAGTAGTAGTAGTAGTAGTAGTAGTAGTAGTATAGTAGTAGTAAGTAGTAAGTAGTAGTAGTAGTAGTAGTAGTAGTAGTAGTAGTAGTAGATAGTAGTAGTCAGTAGTTAGAAGTAGTAGTAAGTAGTAGTAGTAGTAGTAGTAGTAGTAGTAGTAGTAGCAGTAGTAGTAGTTGTAGTAGTAGTAGTAGTAGTAGAAGTAGTAGTAGTAGTAGTAGAGTAGAAGTAGTAAGTAGTAGTAGTAGTAGTAGTAGTAGTAGTAGTAGTAGTAGTAAGTAGTAGAAGTAGAAGTAGTAGTAGTTAGAAGTAGTAGTAGTAGTAGTAGTAGAAGTAGTAGCAGTAGTAGTCGTTGTAGTAGTAGTAGTAGTAGTAGAAGTAGTAGTAGTAGAAGTAGAAGTAGTAGTAGTAGTAGTAGTAGTAGTAGTAGTAGTAGTAGTAGTAGTAGTAGTAGCTAGTAGTAGTAGTAGTAGTAGTAGTAGTAGTAGTAGTAGAAGAAGTAGTAGTAGTAGTAGTAGTCACAGATTATACGTTTCAGAAATCATGCATTTTACAAATTACACTTTTCAGAAATCATACTTTTTACACATTACACTTTTGACAATTATTATTTTTTATTTTTTTTACATTTACTTTTTCATTGATTCGTGTTTTTGAACTGTTCTGAATCAATTTTGTATTACTTTTTTCGTTGATTCGTATTTTTGAACTGTGTTGAATCAATTTTGTATGTGAAAAATTTTGTAACAATAAAACGGAAAATGTGCCAGTATAACAAAAAAAATATGAAAATGTTTAACAACAACTGAAACGACAAACACTCGCATTGTGAAGGAGATCAAGTTGATGTTTGTGGATCAATGTCCCAATGTTAATTTATGAGTTAATTTGCATTTCAAAGTGTATAAGGTCCTTACGCGTCCGTGACTGCATTTATTTTCTACAAACAAGGACGTTTGGTTGAATACTGAATTAAAGCAGCAATTTACAGCAATTAAGTTATTGTCACTGTATATGTAATTTTGGTGTGCTGTTGGGCGGAGATCCGGAAAAACCAGAGGACATCCCTCTATCCGAAGAGCAAACCGGACATGTGTATATTAGTTCCCCGGTGATGCCTCTCCCAGCTGCAATGCGTGGCTCGATGACGTCAAAGTTTGACAACCTAAGGCAAATTTCGTATCCGGCCAGCAATAACAACAGGAACGGACGCCAATATTTACCTCTCACTCCCCTGGGTCCGCCTATCATCCCACCGCCACTTCTGGCTACTCCACTGCCGCCATTTCCAGCGCCCATACAGAACGGGCCCGTGCAGCCGCCATTACCGCTTCCACTGACTACCGGAAACATCGGGTTACTGCCGCCTGTAATGAAGAAATGCAGTGCTCGTGTAAATACGCGCCATGTGGCATCTTAAAACAAAATTTGTTGTAAAATATGGAAAAAACATCTTCATTATCCTGGCGACATTTTAAAAAATCGGATTTATCCATTAAGAGTCATTCTTCCATGCAACTCCATCCAGCTCCTTCTTTCATAGCATGAAGAATGATTTGGACCCCTATATCACGTTTCAATTTATTTTCCGCCCAAGAAGCGGGACGGACGAACGATACAAGCGAAATTTATGATCCGAACTCACTTCGTAGGCATCGCACGCTCGAAAATGACCTCAATTCATCAATTTCCCCACATAAGGCCACTGCATAGACACAGTTTAAGTCATTATACTAGTGAAATACATGTTCAATTAAACATATATAGGTCATGCAATATAGAAGTTTAAGAGATTAACTCAAGGTTTTATAACGTCGATTTGCGGATGCGTAATATTTTCTTAAAATAGTGCATATATAATGTACGTATTCATTAAATGTGCGTGTTTTGTGATTCTTAAAGCGGGACTGCCCGATTTTGTCAAATCTTTGTGAATTTATATAAAATGTGTAAAAAACACATAAGACATATATTTCGATATAAATTAAAATAAAAGTTAAGAAGAACGTGTGTCGAAAAATGCGAAATAAGCCAGATATTTTATTCTGAAATCGAAAATGTCTGTATTATAGTCGAATTCGACAGCATGCATATAATGCATGTACGATGTGAATCTAAATTTATTTTTACGGATCATGTTAATTTCCGGAAACGATATCTATTCATACGACACACAAACACTAACTAATAATAATAATAATAACTTTATTTCATGAAGAATTCACATTAAGAAATAATTTCTTTTTACAATGTGGTCTTCAGTAACAAAACACAAGTATATATTTTGAAACATGCATACGAACATACAAGGGAAAAAAGAAAATGAACTATACAGTTAAATGTTATAATAACTTCCTTATCAATTCCGACGACGTCGACGACGACGAAGACAACGACGACGATGATAATGATGACGATGATGATTATGATAATACAAAATATGCAAAATGTGATACAAAAATCAATCTTTCAAAAATTAATCTTTCAAATAAATCACATCAGACACATCACAACAAAGTATTAACATAGAAAAATTAACAAATGAGCATACATATATATCAATGATTTGTTTGTAGGTATTCTTTTTTTGAATGTAATAAAAAAGACGAATGCTTCGGTTATTGTAGGAACATATGTACGAAATATCTTCGTCACAATCGGCTCGGGGCGCTAATCTGTCTTTGCTGCATTTTATGAAATTGGTCTTCAATGTATAATTTTTTTCTTGACTATTTTGTGTTATTGTAGCATATTTTTTATCAATTTATTACAATTTAACACATATAAAAATCGTACAGTCCCGCTTTAATATACATATTACAAAAAACTAATGGAGATTATTCTTCAAAAAGTCGTCGCACACATAAGGCCTTTCTTTACATTCATTTACACATTAATGTTATTCAATCGGTTAACCACGGGTGGTCGGATGGAAGGACATGTGCAATTTATCATGTTACCCATTCAGTGTGGGCGTGAAAATAAACAGGTCAAAACTTTAATTGAAATAGAGACAAGGGAGTTGTCTATGTGTTTTACCATAACATGAAGTACAAAATGTCATCTATGTGTTATACCATAACATGAAGTACAACATGTCATCTACGCATATTGAGGTTTTTGATAAGGATACCATCAACGGGGTCATATGTTATTTGTCTTTTTATTTAAACACCGTATTAGTGTATTTTAAAATTTGCCGCATTAAGACACTATTACATTAGTTGAATGCTAACCCATTTCTTTATGGGTGGAAATTATGAAAGCGGTGATACAACTCGGAACCCCTCGACCAAAAGATGGACACTATATTAGCCGCGTTCTTTGAATATTGGGTTTAATACATATGCTTTATAAACGTCTCAAATCAGTATGTGCAGTCCGCATAGGCTTATAAGGAACGACACTTCCCGCCAAGACAGGGACGACATTTCCCGCCAAGACAGGGACGACACTTCCCGCCAAGACTGGTAATTTCGTCTAGAAGATACTTCTTTTAAACAGTTAATTCCTTAAAAGCGGAAACTGTCGTCCCTGATTAGCATGCGCGAACTCCTTTTAACATCATTTATGCATTAAACTCCGTTTTACAAGAACGAGCCTCATAATTTGTTGATGAGGTTAAATGAAAAAACGAAATAACAGAACCTCCGCTTCCCGGACACATCGGCCCGAAACAACTAGAAGACGCCCGCTAACGACGTTAATAGCTCCTCATGCGTCCATCCCGCCACCTGAAGCGCTCCCGTCACTGTCTCAAACCGAACGCTGCATTTCAGGGATCACAACCCCCGCCACTGCTTCCGGTTCCTGAACCAGATCCACAAGAGTCTCTTCCAGCACTTGCGCCGTCACCGCTCCCGGATGATGAGAGCCCGTTGCCGCTTGAAGAGCTCATACCGGATGTTGTAGTGGTTGGTTCTTTTGTGGTTTGTTCCAAATTTTGCTGTGACGCGGAATGTTGCGAAGATCCTAGAATTATTTTCGTGGAGAGTTAATACTTTTTCTCTAAAGTGAAAATGCTTAAACATGTAATGCATCATCATCAATATCATCATCATCATAATCATCATCATCATCATCATCATCATCATCATCATCATCATCATCATCATCATCATCATCATCATCACCATCACCATCAGCATCACCATCATCATCATCATCATCATCATCATCATCATCATCATCATCATCATCATCATCATCATCATCATCATCATCATCATCATTATTATCATCATTATCATCATCATCATCATCATCATCATCATCATCATCATCATCATCATCATCATCATCATCATAATAATCATCATCATTATCGGAACCGACATCATGATCATAATCATCAAATACAATAGCATCCCAGTCGCTACCATCATCAACTGACACATCATCATCATCATCATCATCATAATATCTTCATAATCATCATCAACATCATGAGCACCATGGTTATAAACAACCTTATCATCATCATTAGAAGCAGCCTCAGAAGCAGTAGCACCACCACCTACATCATAATAAATCGGCACCATCATAAAAATCATAACTATTCTCATCCTTCTTCTATTCTTCGTCAGCATCATCACTTCCACAAACACTACCCGCTCAAATAAAAACATCACCCCCACCATCATCATCACCAACACTACCACACATCAAGCGATAATTCTACACGGCTCTGAATCCACGCATGCGCACGTCTGACAGCCAGTCTCATCAGTTGTGGTGCGTAGCGTGTAGCCATCGTGGCACGACAACATGCACATGTCGTTGCACTTTCGGTACGTGTCGCCGCTGATCGGAAGTGCATCTGGTTCGTGTAAAGTAAATAATATCGATCTTAATCTTCTTAGTTAACTCAAGTTTTGTTTTTAATGCAAACGTCATACATAATACATATCCTTTTGAAAATAGCTAAAATACATTTAGTTGAAATGATGATGCGAAATACGATTGATAAAGATATGGAACAAAATGCTCAATAAAGCACTCACTAAACAAAATATAGTTCACGCCTTCCTTTTAATAACGATATGAAACGCATCCAAACGGAATACATGTGCAAAACCCTTCTGCATCTTGAAACATATTGATTACCATTCCCTGTGTTGGTCTCATGCGTGTCGGCACTTGTGTTCATCCACCACTTGCTTGGACAATTCTTAGGCGTCGGTGTGCATGCATGACTCGATGACGTCGCCTCTAGTCGCATTTCGCAATCGCAAACTCAGCACTTCCCTTTGTCCACAGCCGACGGCGGGCAGCTGTTTTCTTCATTTCCGGAAGTGTTTCCAGAATATGCGAAAAGGAATTGTTGATACGCCATGCCACCTCCTACCGACCGAAGCCCCGGTACGCGAGCGAGGGAACTTCCGGGGTTCCAAGGTACTTGACATTTAGCTGCGATTATAAACGAATTGACTTTTCATATAATAATACTAAAGGAATTATCACAACTATAATAAATTCTCTTCTTAAACTACATGTTACGGCTAGTTTGACATTTGTGCTTCTAGAACTACCAGTAGAATTGCTACTTAATATTAATGATTGAATAAATACCAAATTATTAATACGTCAACAACAGACAATCTTTATCTTAATTGTTTACTGAAGTACGTGCCTGATAAAATCAAGATCTATTTATTAAGAAAATAACGACAAATATTCACAATTACTACACTTCATAAAACAAAAACAGTATTATCATCACTGTACCATTAGAAATAAGTAGAATTAAAATCGACGCCCAAATGACATCCGACCCATTTGTGAATAACAGCTTCAAGAATAATTATGTCATTATTATTGGCACTAAAACAGTGCTGCACCTCGCGCGTGTTACTACTTTGCAAAAGACGTCGTTTCCGAAAACGTAAAATATAAAAGGGCTGTTCGATGTTTGATAATACTGTTACTAAATATGCAGTAAGACGCTTATATGATTACCATATTAAACACAATTGAGTTACGGCTTATCAACGCGGCTTTCTGTCATTATGGGCGTAAAAGAAGGCTTTATCAGCCCGTTTTCTTAAAATGCGTGACAGTTACTCGAAGAATACATTAAGATTACGGTTAGTTTTAGTGATATTCGACCCTATGTTAGTTCGACTGTTTCAAATGTTTACGCTTTTATTAATTATAAAACATACAGTTCCGTTTTCTGGCTAGAACTGGTGTCAGATTTCCGAAAGCGCGACTGAAGTTGAACTATAGGAAAATGTTTAAAAACAAATATATGTTCAAAATTTGAATTGCTACTGATCTGCTGTTGAAAATATGTAATACCTATACATTATTGAGAGATGCTCAACTTAAAAAAGACAATTAAATAAATAATTTTAGTACTTTGAAATTCTTTCGTACGGGTTTATAAATTTGTGTTCAGTGGTGCATGCTATTAAACACAAGTATTTACGCTATGATGATTTTTTTCTTTTTCAATCTAAACTTTGTTAAATCATCTAAAATAATTTAAGGTAAGGATTGTATTCAAACAATTCTTAGCGTCTTCCACGCGTCCTTTATTTTAAACTGGCCGTATCTCTGTTCACCTTTATCTTGTTTTTTGGAAACTACAAAATAAAATCGTAACTGAACCTGTCATAGGCTTATAATGTTCACGATCGAACGATCGTCAGATCGAAAGAATCCTTAAAGGCGCAAACATGTTACGTTCTGACATTTGTAAATACTTCATTGCATTAATGTCTTAAATGACAGATAGACATACATTTTTATTAAAGACTTAACACATACATTTACAAAGAACATGTTAACATGATAAGGAATTCTTATTTCCGTAATTTGGGAAAAAGGAATCAACAGTTTGGAAAAAGTAAAGTTTAAAAAAAGAACGATACCATTTCTTTAATGTCATAAATCACAGGAACAAACCTATCGTCAATGTCGAATTTAAAATAACTAACTTGTCGTATGATGGTGAATAAAACAGGGCCCTTGTCAATAATACCACTGACTTTTAATTCGCTGGTCGGTCCTTGTTGCGCTATACGGAGAGATACAGAGGGGGGGGGGGGGGGGAAGGGGGGGGGGGGGCAGGTGTGTCAGAGGGATGACCTTAACACCTTCATGTAACTCTCTATGTGCACAACGAAAGAGAGTGGAAATGGGTCAAATTGATAACTGTGAAAAGTCGCCATTTGAAAGATAAACAAGTTCATAATCGAATGAATAAGTAGATCCATATTGAAGTGTTTTAGCATAATTAATAAGCATATATCGCTGTCAAAAAACGAATATCTCAACCTTATTTGAGAAAACATACAATGAATTTTGCTGAAGGAAATATATATGTACGCTTTATATATTCATTGATTAATGATATGTCTTCGGATAGACCATCCGATTGCCCGACCGACCTACCGACCGACCACCCGATCGACGGCTAAATTACAAACTTACAAGAAGAAATCTTAATATAATTTTTTTTTAATCGCGTCCTGGGAAAACGGGGCTTAATGCGCGGGCGTAAAGTGTCGTCCAAGATTGGCCTGTGCAGTCCGATATTGCTAATCAGGGTCGACACTTACCAATGTTATGGTATTTGCATTTAACTAAGTCTCTTCTTAGCGAAAATCTAGTTAAGGAAGAAAGTATCGTCCCTGATTAGCTTGGGCGGACTTCAAGGCTAATATGTTACGACACTTAACGCACGAACATTAAGCCCTGTTTCCCCAGAGCGAGACTAAGGTGCATAGATCATCATCCGATTGGTTACTATGATTGCACGGCTTTGAAAGTATGTATGCTATTAAACCGTCCAATGACTGCTGGGTGGTTGGCAGCTTATCCTTGACAGCTGGTGCTTAAAATGTCAAATAAGAATTTGTTCACAAATATTCCTAGGTTTTTGTAAATTTCATTACATGAATTTGAAAAAAAAATAACTTTAGAGTTATTTTTGAGTGTGTTGCTATTGAAATTCTGAGTAAATTCAAATCGAAGTATGCAGCGATATTTTGTCATGTAATCTTGCTTTTGCAAATAATTGTAAATGACTATTTCAAAGGGCGTAACCGGAGAAGATCACACATATATTTTATTACTATGCAAGGTAAAATTTACTTCATTTAATCTATTTTGGCTATGGTTATGGTTGTTTTTTCATCTATTAAACGCTTTTCTTATTGTCTCGCTATAAATATAAACTTATTGTAGAAGATAACGTAAGCTTCTCTGGGATCTTAAATTAATCCGATTCGTGTCCGAAATATTACGAATCGACGGATTAATTCAAATACAATATAAACCATCTTTGTATTCTCTTCGCTTTCTTATCCTCATCATTATAATCAGCAGCAATAGATATAGTGTTATGAACATAGCGTGTGTTATAATGATCACCATCATCATCATAGAAATAATCACAAATGTTTATCTTCATCATCAGTCATCATCATCAGTTTTTCTCATTATTATAATCTGAATAACCGCCATTTTCATCTCTGGCATATAACAATTTCAACGACAAATACACTTGTTTGTGAAATCAAGCGCCAATCACGAGTTTACAAACACCGTGCTCTGAACGTTAATCTACCTAGTCTGTGTGCATTACATTTTTTTGGGTACCCACATGTTGTGTTGCTGATGACATAAATGTGCAGAGGTTAATGAAATAATGAGCATTTTAATTCACAAAGCATCATTTATTTTTTATTATGCAACGTAATGTGTTTTAATTCCGCGCATGCATATACATATATTGATTGGATACAAGTGATATGGTGTTTCGGGGAGTTGTATGACATTGTTGAATGAAAGACATTGTAGAAACATACACGACAGCATTTTTAATATAAATGTACACACTCATCCTTAACTATAAATTCACGTCTGAACAGCTTATCAAATTGAATAATGTAATGCATCCATCAATGCCAAAGATTTAAGATTTAAAATATACACATATCCACGCAAGTTTAATGGTTAACACAACGATTTACGGGTGCTCCATATAACGACCAAATATCAGTTGCTATGTATTAAAATTTCGTTGCCATACTTGAACATCGAGGTAACCATGGTTTAGGAACGATACTGAGAATGCTCCCTACAAAAAGAGAAAATATGCTAATTTTCTAATGCTACACGTTTTTCATGGTGGGAACTCCGTTCGGTAATTTCTTGACTTTGTTGTACGAGAAGAAGTTCTTGTAGGAAGCCGCCTTGTTGCACCCGTACACGAGCATCTTGGCGAGCAGGTGATCAAACACGAGCATGTCACGAGTCTCCGTCCTATGCCACGTGACGCTGAGTTCACTGCAGCACTCGGAACCCTGAAATGCACGCTCCAAACACTGTTAAGTTTGTATTTAATAGGGCAGGGTAGAGCAACAGTATACAGTATACTATTATAATAAAACCAGTGCCCCCAAATAATTATTTGGGGAATAGGGTTTTCAACAATTGATTATGAAAAATAGGGTGATTTCATTCATGAAATAGGGTGAAATGAGTTATAAAAATGAATACCTCAAAATCATTGCTGCTTTACTTCTGTTGAAGCTGCACACTTGTTCGGGCAAAAGCCCGCGAAGCGGGCTTGACCGTTCATACATATGGGAATTTAGACATAAAATTACATAAGAATACCACATATGGATACGTCTCAAAAAAAAATGCCACGCGACATATATTTTTGCGATGCTATTTATGACCTTGAACAAATCAAAACACTTTGACATATGCTAAATCACATGTAAATACATACCTCAGGAAAAGTTATATCAATGACATCATAATTGTGTAGCGAGTCGCACTAAATATTCTCGCATTATTTGTTTTTCTTCGCAACCGTTCCAGAATTAAGTCATTACTCAATTATCTCCCCTGAATGCTTTTCTGCAGTGGGTATAAGCCGAAGACTGGTTCACTACATATAGTGACAGTCTTTACCAAACACAATTTAGGTGAACATAACCCGTCTTTAATGTATTGCCGAATCTCAGATCTCTTTCGAACTTATTTGCTTTGATCTTTTCGATATCTTATTGTTATTATTATCCTGACAAATCACAAACGCTTGTTAAAAAATAATTTGTTTTAAACACTATAGTTGGCATCTCTATTCTTCCAATATTCTCGCGGTATTACAATAACGACACCCTACTATTTATTTGTAAGAATTTGTGACGCATTTTCCATTCGCTCTCAGAAAGAAGTTTTACGTGTGATCATGAGCAATATTCTGGTAAGTTGTCGTTGTTATCCACAAGAACAACATTTATTCACAAAATTTAAAGATATTCCGATCTAACTTTTTAGTCTTTTAGCTTTAATTTTTAACGTATTTACACCTCGTCTGCTCGCACTTTACCGATATCCCGAAAGGTTACATATCACTATAATTAGTTTAGGCCTAAAACCACAAAATCCGATACCGTTGGATTTTCGTACCACAATCTTACGTAAAAAATCTTCCAGATTCGAAATCAACAAAAAAACAAGACATTTATAAATTGTCTGCATTATTGATCAAATTTTAAGATATTTGATGGTTTTCCGTTTTTAGAAGCTGTTCTGCCAAGGCAAGAGCTGGGCATCATACAAGCCATTCTATCCAGCAAAACTGACAGTTTTGGTTTACAGAAATCAACAAAGGAGGGATTCCTGAATTATCAAAATTTCCAAGCTATACACACAGTTATTATCTTTGGTGATCTTTATTGGTTCTGTTTGTTTACTTGGATGGAACATTTGTGAACTTTTATAGAACTTTGAAAAGTCTATATATGTATATATATAACCAAAAATCAGCTATGGTATAATAAGATCAGATGTGCAAACAATGTCAAAGGGTTGTTAAATTAACAATTTGAAAGCAATTATGCTGAAAAAAATATGAAAGTTCCCATGCAAATTTTGTCTATATATATCGACAAGTGTCTGCCGATAATTGTCAAAATAGTAATACAAAACTTACCACAAGTATGTAAAAGCACTAAGTATCTGTGATCATTTTTAGTAAGATAGTGTAATTCTAAACAGTAGCAAATAGTTTGTTTAGTAAATGCATAATGCAATTCATATGATTTCCGTTCTATTGTGTAATTAATAAATTGGTTGTTACTTGTTAATCCATGATAAATGTTTGATGGCTAGTACAAAACCAGCAATGTTAATTTTTGTAAAAGGTAATACAATAACACCACTTTGTAATTTCATATACGTAAATATTGTTTAAATGTAGGTTGATGACAGTGTTTTAGTTTTACTTATTTTGTAACTATTATTTAATGTGCAAATAAATGATGTGAAGTGTTTTGTATCTCCACACAATACCACATACCTTTTTATATATGTACTGTGTTTGTGTTATTTGCATGTTTAAATAAAAAATATGGATGATATAACATGATGCATTCTAATATTTGCATTCCAATTGTAACTATAGAGCTAAGTGTATGCAGTTTAGACTGTGATTTTAGAATTGCTACAAAATGGCAAGTTTTTTAGTGGCGACAAAATTTAAACTATTCAACAATAGTTTGCGAAAGAAAATAAGAAACCTGAAAGATACCTGTATTTATTTAATATTTTAATTGCGAAACAAGTGTGTTGTTATGCTGTTACACATACTTATACATTGATAATAAGAAGACAATTAGTGGCGTTAACGCTTCCCAACAGTAGAAATCATTCTTCTGATGAAGTCAGTGATATACAGAAGAAAGCTCCAGGTATGGCTTTCAATACGTAGTGTGTGTTATTTGACAGTCTAAAACTTATTGGATTAAAAAAAATCCAGTCAAATTTGTCAATCAAAATTGATTTGACACATCACATGATTTTGATTGTTAAATCAGTGTACTGTATGCTAAATGCAACTGCTTTAGCAAGCTGTCAAGTTGAATTGAGACATTTGATGAAACAAACTGTTTCCTGGGTAGGACCAGTACTTAGTGTCTATATGACGCACCATGACGTCGAAAGTCTACAAAACCTACTAGGTAGAACGAGAAATGTACTTTGACGTACAATTTTCACCGACCCTTGAGTGTTAGCCAATCAGAAGACACCTTACGTCTGTTGCTTTTAGAGATATTTGACATTACATTATGTATTATTATTATTATTTATACCGAATTATGCGACTATCTACCGCTTACTCATAGATATTGTGCGTATTTATTCAACATTATTATTATTATAATTTATACCAAATTATGCGACTATCGACCGCTAACTCATAGATATTGTGCGTATTTATTGACCTGGCGTGGCGGAATTAACCTCTGACTTATGCAAGTTATGGTTATCACAAAATAAGACCAACGGGGAGGTTATAATGCATTATTTATCCAATGAATGCTTTGTAACTGGTTACAGTTGGGAATTTCCTACACAGTTATGCGCTGGACGGTCGTGATACTCCGCCCCGCATGATCAATAAATACTCACAATATGTAGAATAATTGTAATTTTAAAAAGGTAACAATTGAATCTTCTTCAAATTTGTGTATAAGCTATTTTAATGCATTAAATACTTGAAACTTCTATGTGTTGATTTTTACCATTCTGATATTTTTATTCATTTTATCCTCAATTAAAAAAGAGATTTTATACATTTATAATGAATAAATCTGAAGGAAAAGCGGCTCAAGAGACTAGTGTTTTGATTGGCTGTTCAGAAAATGTGTACGTAGAAGTACAAACATGTATGTCGAAGAACAAATTGTACTTTTACGTACAAATATATACTTCGAAGTGTAATTTATATTTATGTTGACGTACAATTATTGTACTTCGACGTACATTTCTCTTTTTAACTTGTAGGTCTTCTTGACTTTCAACCCAAATGGTACGCCATAGTATGTCTTTAGGGTTATTTAAAGAATGCTTCCACTTAAGGGATCAATACAGGTAGCGGATCCGTGGTCTAGTGGTAACACACTGGCTTCACAATCCAGAGATCGCTGGTTCGATCCCCCGCTGCACCTAACCTACTGACTCGTCTTTCGCATGAGACGTTAAACCGAGGTGCAGTGTACTAGGTGCTATACACCGGGCACTAAAAGACCCAGGGTCACCTCTGGAACGGGGTGTCTCCTGTATCTTGCACTATCCCCCGTAACCAACTAACACGTCTTTCTGGGGCGATGGCCATATGGGAGACAATCCCGGTGCACTCGATAAAAAGAAAAAACAACAACAGGGATCAATACAGAGACCTCCCAGTGACCAAGCCAGTTAGCAGACACCCCATCCACTATACCACAGACACCGAACCAGCTATAAATTACTGTGGCTAGAAAACAAAAAATATATAAGATGCTAGATCTTTAAGCTTGGAACATGTAACTCGTTTAAAGATTGATTTTTTTGGATGCATTACTTAATTATTGCAACAATTATAATATTTGCACACAATCATGTCCATATATTATTAAAAATACATGGTTATCAAATAAAACGTAAAAAGCTTTTGCCCGTAAATTAGGTAGCACCTATAATCATATTATTGATTAAATGAAACTGTAAACTATTATAATAAACTTTAATAACTGATGTTTCATAACATCTTTAATCCTTGAAACTGTCCATAATATAAACATAAAAAACCGATGTTAACTGACATATTTGTAAACAGTCAAACATATAGACTGATATTTTGGCGCAACAATCGCGGACGACTTTCGACCTCTTTAGACATTTTTATTTCACATCGTAATAGAAAACTGAAAGTACAGAGGCTTTAAAAATACATAGACAATCATCGACAGATTAAGTCAAATTGAAAAGGCATATATGTCGTCGTAAATAATTTGGTCAGACGCTTTATTTGACTATGAAATCTAGTCCGCAGAGCGTTTGAATAACTTTGACGTTTTCCTTCTCCGTCATCCAGGCGCTTGCTAAATGAAACTGTCGCCGCGTTACAATAATATTCCAAATAAGAAATACCTAAAATAAGCAAAAGCATTTTCGATCAAGCTATTGTATTGTACGCATTAAATTTGAAGAATGTTTGTTTGGTGCACGTTATGTGGTTACGTTTGCGTTTTGCTAGGTACTGACGGCACGTGACCGAGTAACAGCAGTATATTGTCAACGGTATCACAGAGTTGGGTTTCGAACTTATGCATTCGTCTGAAAAAGTGTGTGTGGTTTGAGGAGGTAAACTATTTTATCTACAGTAAACCCGTTCTAAGATTTAAAGTCTAATTGATCAACAGTAAAAAAATGTTTCCGTTTGTTGTATTTTTGTTTTAGTTTGCTTTATTGAAGAACAAATATGTATTTTATTGTCGTTTGGGTAGCAGTATAAACGCAAATGTTCTGATGAATATTGTTAATATACCCTTATTTATACATAATAAAATGCGACCTATATAGATTAAGTATATTTTGTCTCTTAACAAATTGTATTAATGACATCTGTGAAAAAGAGGATTTAATGTATGACAGGACTTGTGTTCAGGTTGAAATCTTCATAAACATCGGAGTTTCCGTGTAGACTCATTTATACATGTCGGAATGTAATGTCTTAGGTTTTCCAAAAATTACTGTTTCGTGGACAAGTGAACTGATTGATTTCTAATTTGGCCAAAAGAAAGAAGGATTTGCGTCGGTCATTTACAGATGTGTTTGTGTTTAATTCGTGGATCGGTCGAAAAACGAAATCATCGAACATTAACGTCCCACTAATAATAATGATTTTTCAGTATGCTTTTTCGCTGACATTTATGACCGCATCCTGTTTTGATACGCAGAAAAATCATATAGTGTCACGTCATCCGGATCTATTAGATTCGCTCTAATATACCATTATTCACTGAACAAACCGATCTGTGAAAATAAATTATACATACCAAAATTGGCGTTTTAAACAAAATAATTTACAAACAGTTAACTTACATTGATAGAACATTCAGCTTCCGGTCAATGTCATCCCAATATTCTGACCTCATTTCCGGTTACGATGCAATCACACATCCGGTTCGTCGGACACCGATATGACTTGCGGAGGAAAAGATATAACATGTCAAAGCGCTTGACTGCAGTATAATCACATGTATACATTCACTCATTTAATTGATCCTCGCATTGGGGAAACTGGGCTTACAAAACATGTGCTTAAATTGGCATCCCAAATTAGCCTGTGCAGTTCGCATAGGCTAATCGGGGATATACATTTCGCTTATATTAAATTTTTTAGAATAAAAGAAAGGCTCTTCTAAACGAAAATCTAGTTTAGTCGGAAGGTGTCGTCCTTGATTAGCATGCGAAGACTGTATGCTATATGGGGGTACACTTACGCATATACATTATAAGCATTTAGCCCAGTTTTATCAGAACGATACTCATTTAAATTATAACGCAAACCGGAAGATATCCTTGATTAAAAAAGAGAAAAGGGTGACAATGAGCATCATGCCCATAATTGATTGTTGACCTCTTAAGTGTTAACAAGACTTGCGCGCTACGTTGTCAACATCTGCGATACATCTATACCGAAAATTACCTTTGACATATGTGTGTGACATTGACCATGTCGATAGGGAGACGGGTGTTACGAGAGACATGGTTTGCCCCATGTTAAAATTGCGGGTAAGTTATTTTGATGAAGTTATGCTGAATGAACCGCTCTCAGTACCGATAATCTCTAACCAACACATGCAAACACACAAAGCTCGCATTGTGCTAGATTAATCGAGCTTTCAACAAGCGTGTTCGATATATATTTGGTATTTCAACTTCATTAATTTCAATGAAAAGGAAACAGCTGGAAAGAATCAATCAAGTTATTACTGCATTTATCTCCCTTATATACGATCGAAGACAAATACGGACATTTTCAGTCTTACCAGACGTGAAAGGTTTTCAAGTTATTACTTTGTTCTTAGTTTATAAAAATTAAGCTCGTTGTACACACCTGTCATTCATACTTTTAATATGTAATATGCATTTAAAAACAGCATAACAAATGCAACAAAACAATTGATGGTAAAAAGAACCAATACGATTGGTATGGTGATTTCTCAGACCGCACCGCTTGAAAATAAGTATCATTTGTAATGTAAAAAAGTAGATTCTTGATACATAAATATATCATGAATACAATCGACGAATTAAGAAACTTATTTGACAGTGACAGTGTCCCTCGTTTTTAAGATTTCATGGTATCAACAATAAGTTTCTAATAGATTGACACATTCATGTCCGACCAGGTTAGGTATCAACAGTAAGTTTCTAATAGATTGACACATTCCTGTCTGACCAGATTAATTGAGTGTTTTTACCAAGCTGATATTAAATCGTAATTCGTGTCAAACACCTGAAAAGCTTAGTCTTAGAAGTGACAAATACGTTAAATCCACGTGCCATACGTTAATAATATGGAAGTTTTAATAATTATGTTTCAGAAACGGCCTGCCGGACTTACGCAAAACACAGACAACCCGATGGGCAGACATCAACGGTGAATCCTGTATACACTGTGGGTGTTAAGTATACTGGTTAGATTTGACTTTTCGAATATATTTTTATGACTAAAAAGTCAAATAGGATGAAATCAGGGTCATCAGGGCCGGTAATAAATAAACTGCAACAATTTTTCCAAAATATTGCTTTGGTATTAAACAATACGATCTTGTCATTTAATAGAAACTTATTATCATATTTCATATAAACTGGGGTCGATGCTAATAAGAATATTAACTGAATCGAAACTTACAGCAATCATGTATTCTGCATGTACGAAATCTATTCGGTTCATTTGAAATTCAGCATATCGATTCATCGACAGTTACTAGACGAATGCATCGGTTATTGTAAAAATATTACGAATATGCAAATGGCGAGTATGCTGTATTTTATGCGTAATGATCATTCGCAGTATTCAAAACATATCAATTCAGTATAAAAATCGATATAGCTAAACACATGTAGAACAGTATTGTATGCGCATGCGCGGATGTGATTTCTGGTAGATGAGTCTCAACTATCGCAGCAGTATACGACGATACGGGACTTAAAAATATAAAGGTAATACGTCAATAGAAGCGTATATTTCTAAAATAAACATTAATATTGTAACAATGGATAGATTAAAGTGAAATACTGTTGCATTAAGTTGAGGGACGGCCAAATTATTATTGCTGCAGCATTTACGGGAAACTGTGGATGCACATGTTGACTGTTGGAGCACGTGGCAATTTTAACAAACAGAACACTGCCTTTTTTAATAACAAATAGGACAGAATGTTTTTAAACAAATAGACATTTCAATAGCTCATGAAGAATGCATTTGCGTTAGGTGTCGTCTCATATTAGCCTGTGCGGTCCGCTGATATGATTTTTTGCTCAAATGTATTTTTCTGAAGCGAAAATCCAGTTGAGTAGAAATGTGGCGTCCCTTAAATCTGTGTTGACAGCACATGCTAATCCGAGGCGACACAAAAAGCATTTAACCCATTTTTTTCGACAGCGAGGCTGGTAACTTTTTTTGATCTTTTATAAGGGAACTTCCCGAACCTTGGTTGCTTCTATCCACGAACTCTACGTCGATATCACTAGACGCGTGTTCCGGTGAAATCTCGATCGCCCGAGACGCTTGGTCGTCATCTGGGTCAGACGACGGAGGCGCCGTCTTATGGCGAGCTTTTCTTCGGAAGCCGGATCTACCGGTCGTGAGGTCTGAATAGTTTGACAAATAATATGCACGGTTTTGTTTCCGGTAGTGGTAGAAACAATTAGATAAGAATTGGTTGTTTGCCTAATAAGACCTTTGTCATATATTACTTTTATTTATGTACAACATTTGTTTTTGGTTTTGTGTGTGTCACAAACAATAAATTGAGACATTTATATAAATAGGCGACTATAAAAAAGAACAAAAGTGTGACAAATATATATAGACCAACTGGCACTTAGGAAAACAGTTAATACACCGTGGGGTCATTTATCTTGTGGAAAGTGATTTACTGCCATACAAATATACCAGCACAAAAGACACAAAATAAAAAACAACAAATAATGGCATTTGTAAGTATGCAAAACTAGTTAACCCACTCACCGGCGTCATAGACATGGCGTCTGCCTTTTGATTGCATGTGCGGTCTCTTCTGACGGATAAATTTGAGTGTTTCGTCGTCCATCTTCGTCTGCGTTGGGTTTCCGTCAACACACCCTGTATGTCCAAAATAGTATTTTCTTTAAAAAAGAACAACAAGTACTATTTTCTGTATCCTGTTCTGGATCATATCGGAGTTCTACTGAAATCAGATCACAGTTCTCAAGAACTGATCATACAGTTATTTTATTAACTGATCATGACATATTTTATATGAACTTCCGGGTATTACAAATATAAATTAGGTATCAGATTTGGGCAGTTATACTCAAAGTTTGAAAGTGTTTTTATTTGTTCATTACATATTTAAGCATTAAATACCTACTTTTTAATTAAGTAATGTTTCGCACTTCATTTGTTAAATGATCTGCCAAAAATCTGCTATAGTCTGCTCAAAGTAAAAGGTGTTGGTTTTTGACTGATTTCTAGTTAACATAGAGATTATATAGTTTTTGGCACCAATGTTTTTCACTATTTAAGCCATAAGAAAACGGACACAGTATAAATTAGATGCAAGTGTGTAGCTTAATGTGTGCTTTGACTATGTAACAAGGCAACACCACACTCACCCGTTTCAGGTTGAATGTATCCTGTATCTTTCCCATAAATTCCTGTGCAAACTCCGGGCACGTATAAAGCGTCTCTTTCAGCACAGACAGCTCGATCTTGTTGATATCGCAGTAGGTCAGGGCGTGAACAAAGTACAGAGACTTCCCACTGTTGGTCAGGTCTTGAACGTTCTCACCGAAAAAGGCGTCCTTACCTAAAGTGAGAAATCAATCACCATCATCATTATCATATCATCATCATCATCATCATCATCATCATCATCATCATCATCATCATCATCATCATCATCATCATCATCATCATCATCATCATCATCATCATCATCATCATCATCATCATCATCATCATCATCATCATCATCATCATGAGTGGGTAACACATTAAGTGAGTTTTCAATACATGTCCGGAAACAATTAGGAGGAGTAAACCAAAAGAGGAAATTTTAAAGCGTAAAAGGGGGTAACCGCTGCGGAGAGTTTGTAACCAATAGGGTATGTAACCGCAAACCCTTGGGAATGTAAAGTTGGCTAGATTCTTGGAATAAGAACGCCATGTATACCTGCCGAGACTCTCTGGAAGGCGGGGCAGTTGTTAAGCAGATTCCGATTGAGATGAAGGCAGATATCCACCTGCAGACACTCCGGAAAACTCTTTGAAACCTGTATGAACAGAACCATATGTTTGCCTGTTTGTTATTCGAAAATTAATATTCTATAAAAAAACATATGTTCAGAATGTTAACAAGCTTACTGTAAGTAAAGATACATTTTGCAATAAATTATAGACATAACGTTGCTTATCAACCAATTAAGATTTAAAGGGATCTTTTCACGCTTTGGTAAATTGACAAAATTGAAAAAAGTTGTTTCAGATTCGTAATTTTTCGTTTTAGTTATGATATTTGTGAGGAAACAGTAATACTGAACATTAACCATGCTCTAATATAGCCATTATATGCATCTTTTGACGATTTTAAAACCTAAAAATTATAAAGCGTTGCAACGCGAAACGATTGAATAATTTGGAGAGTTCTGTTTTTGTCGTTAAATTTTGTGAAACTACGAAGATTGCTTATATAAGGTATAAAATACATCAAGAATTTGGACTCGGCGGAATAGCTCAGTAGGCTAGAGCGTTTTTACTTCAGGACTCTGGCAGGACTCCAGAGGTCACTGGTTCGAAACCTGCTCCGGGCAATGTTCTTTTCCTTTTTTTAATTTTTTTCTTGATTTTTTACTTGAGCTTTTACGATCCAATGTTTACATTTATCAATATAAAGCATTTAATGAATAAGTTAAAAAAATGCCAAAATCTGTGAAAAGGCCCCTTTAAGTAAATAGGATTTAACAATCTGCAAGTGCAATTTTAAAATTCTCATTTATTTTCCTGATCCTCAAAACTATTTAACAATTTTAGAGATAAATGCGCCGAAAAGGACCACTAAGAACTAAAGAATACATATGAGGCAAATTTAGAGGAGTTAATACCACGTCCGGCTATAAGGGTTGGACATCCTATATGAGGACATTTAAAGGAACATCACCGCTTACTCGAAGTTTTAAATTATCATTATGGGGTGGGCGGTTTTAAAATTCGCACGTTAAGACATCTTTTTCGGAGTGGGCGGAGGTGAATTGTAAATACTCCGCCCTCTAATCCCCACACAACTAAACGACCTCTCTGCACTTATAAATCATTTCTTTTTAAAAATAGTAAGCTCGCCATACTGTGTTCATGTCGATTTCATTGGTATACGCCGACGTATGCTTAAAGCTCTCTTGTAGACGCGAAGCGAGGTTTTTGGGCAGATGGTGAAAGTTGATAAACTCTTTGATGCTCTTGGTTTTATCATGGTATTCGTCCGATCCCAGATACACTCTCATCATAATCGAGCTACCGTTGCCAAAGATAGCGGCGCTTAGAAGAGCTGTTATGAGAGGCGAAAATAGTGTTTATAAAAAATATCGTTTCCAAATATAGTATTTCAAAGATTTTTTTTTTGAAAATAGTGTTCCGAGAAATAGTGTTTCTAAGGAGCTAAGCCACTTAATATTTTTGCAGGTTCTGATTCAGATAGGCATCGTATTGGGCAAAATATAAAAATAAGATTAACACGTGCCTAACAAAAGAACTTTTATTTTTTTTAATCATAATACATTACAAAAAGCACTAAAACTGAAAATGATGTAGTCATTAAGTAAATTTGGCCGCCGCGGAACGCACGCTTAAAGTTTTTGCATTCTGTTGATTTTGAACAAATGGTAAAATTGAAGACAATTATGACACATATGTGTATAATTTATGACTTGTTAATTACACAATACTATTGTTGATTGCAATATGTGATTCAACGAGTTTGTTTCTATACATATCCGGTTTGAATGAAATGTTTCTTTACATATCCGGTTTGAATGAAAGCAACATGCAAAGATGACGTCACATTAGTTAATGTTATGTTCTACTGTATATCATATAATAATAACATGATCTCTTAATGTATGAACCATTCTGTGACGAAATAGGATATTTTTCTCAGATGAAATATATAATGCGAATAAAATAGCTCTACATTAAAAATGAGGTAGGCTCTGCGAAAACGGGGTTTAGTGAATTCGCACTTTCCTACTTATCTGGGTGTTCGCTAAAAAGAGACTTCATTAAAAGGAAAAATACCAAGAAAGCGTCAAAAGTTGTTTCCCAGATCAGCGTGTGCAGTCCGATTGCATTAAGCTCCATATTCCCAGAACAAGGCTGAAAGGTAAATATGAATCAAATAGAATCTTACACCCATGCAACATAGCAAAAATGGAGAATATTTTCTCGGCGTTGGTGTTTGGGGAGACGCTTTTCTAGCCAACCTGCTTCAAACCGCAAATGTGAGAGCGACCGAAACATGTTCACGGACAATTACATGTA
Source organism: Dreissena polymorpha (assembly GCF_020536995.1). Lineage (NCBI taxonomy): Eukaryota > Metazoa > Mollusca > Bivalvia > Myida > Dreissenidae > Dreissena > Dreissena polymorpha. Next base: position 54,910,930 of record NC_068355.1, on the reverse strand, counting down.
CTTAATGAGAGCAACCGCAAATGTTTACAACTTTCCCAAAGAAAGAAATAAAAACGACCACCAATGTTCAAAAGGATATGTAAAAACTGGGCATAATGCATGTGCGTAAAGTGTCGTCCCAGATTAGCCTGTGCAGTCCGCACAGACTAATCAGGGACGACACTTTCCGCTTTAATGGCATTTTTTGTTTAAAGGAAGTCTCTTTTGACCGAAAATCTAGTTAAGCGGAAGTGTCGTCCCTGATTAGCCTGTGCGGACTGCACAGGTTAATCTGGGACGACACTTTACGCACATGCATTATGCCAAGTTTTTACAAAAAAGACACATTTGATCCACGCTCTGAGCAAACGGTTTTAAATGCATGTGCTTAACGTAACGTCCCAGATAAGCCTGTGAAGTCCGCACAGGCTGATAGGAGACAACTTGTTCCACTGTAATTGTGTTTCTCGTTTAAGAAAGTCTCTTGTGAGCAAAATCCAGTTTAGGCGGAAAGTTTTGTCCTGTAAACAAAAATGTTATAAAAGCGGAAAGTGTCGTTCCTGATTAGCCTGTGCGGTCTGCACGGGCTGATCTGGAGACGACACTTTAAGCATTTTTATTAAAATCCCTTTTCACAGATCACGGTCCATATATATTATAACGCAAGTTTAATTCAATTTAATATCCCTCGACATCTATTGATTTCACTCATACCATAAGATTCCTTAATCGGGTTCTTTAAGCATTACGTATCGCGTCAATAATTATCTAAACGCTAGAATCGATTTATCTAGAAAATCATGGAAAAGCGAGTTAATTAATTAATATTCACGTTTGCCCCTTTGATTAATGTGCTCACTGACAAAATCGCGCGCAGAAAATTAATACACATTCAATATCTTGTTTGTTAAATACTATTTTGCACCATACTGCCTCCTACCAAG